>NW_010201167.1:0-12375 GCF_000695765.1 Mesitornis unicolor
AGCCTTTACAACAGGCAGCACGGGTGCAAAGATTAAAAACGAAGCCTCCTGCGGCCTCACCCCGGTTTTCTGCTTCTGTGTTGTAAACACCGGGAGAAAGACACTCGTGAAGAGGACAGGGAAGGAGGGCAATCAAGGTGCACACAGAGCATAAAACACGGTACATTTTTAGTGTGACACTATGAACGTGACCACAGTGTGGGTACAGCACTCTCTGCCACTCTCCGAGAGAGCATATTGAGGGGAGCCTTACAGGCAACATAATCTGTTCTCTACTTTCATACCTGAGAGCATCTCCTCTGCTTTCACAGAGCCACTTTTTAGCTGCTGTCTCTCTGTACCACCCCAGAGATAGTAAGGCCTCCCAAACTCTGATGAATACTAGCCACCACCACCAGCTCTGTGGCTCACTCTGAACACTGGTGCCCCCAAACAAGAACATCATTCCACAGGGATCCCTAGAAAATCAGCACTGCCACTGGAAGAGAAGCAAGGCATTTCCAGTGGCAGCACTCTAAAGGGGCTCAGAGCTTGGAGGAGAAAACGTGACAACGCTGCACCGTGTTTGCCCTGAGGTGCTTGGGATGGGGGCAGGGAAGCCACACCTTTAACACCGCCTCTTTTCTCAGTCCTCTGCCACCGAGCTGCTGAGGCTGCAGCTCAGGCTGAGAAAAACACTGTTATACCAAGGCCCAGATCCACAGCTAAAACTTTACCGAAGGGATAGCTGCTTTGAGCAAATCGCTCTGACTTGCTGGTGGACGCCAGTGTCTGTAGTTTCAGTTTCTGTATTTTTCCTGAAGAACATGAATATGAGTGAAGTTACCTTGTACAGCTCCTAAATTTCTAAACAGACAGTTATTGGATCTGGGACACAAACCTTGTAAGAGATAGGACTAGGACAAGTTGCACATTTCACAGCACCTGACATTGGCATTATGCAACAAAATTTATACCTTTCACAATACTGTCATGAAAAGAAGCATCAAATACTGGGCATTGTACAATATTAGATGTTATGTGATACCTACTGGGGACTGTAGTGCTGTTCAGCATTATGTACAAAGACGTTTACAGGAAGGCCCACAAGCATGAGTCCTTTCCTTCCTCCTACCGTCCTTCTGACCCAGGCAGTACATCTCACAGGACTTTCCCTGATGACAGAAAAAGGGAGGTCCCTCCCCAGGATTTAAGATTCCCATTTCATCTGTCTCCCCCAGCACAACTCACAGACCACACATGGCAGTTACTATTCTTAGTCTTCTTGAAGAGGAACAGAGTAAAGCAGAATCACTGTATTCATCATACAAACCCCAACCATGCTGGTGTAGCGTGCACACGTTAAAAACAGCTGTGCTACCAGACTAGCAGCCTCCTGCCCAACACTGACAGGAGCACCCTGATGCCAGAAGTTACGAGGGTCTTTTTGACTGTCAGTCACATTTTACTCCAAGAAAGCAGGCAACCAAAACGTGACCAAATGTAGTTCTGGCACTGCTAGGATTATAAGGTATCCTATAGTCAGTCACCTATCACTGCCTGTGTCAGACACAGCCAACTACGTCTGCAGATATTGAATGCACACCCTCCCCCCTTCTGACTAACATCTCCACAGCAGTGCCCCAGTGGGATGGCTACTGGGCTAGGAAAAGCTGCTCCCCTCAAAAACCTGACACCTCAGCTTGCTTGCAAATGACAGGGCCCAGTTCTGGCAAGGGACTGGATGTGCTCTCCTCTGCTTCCTCATGCAAGGAGAGAGCTGGCTGCCAGCACTCGGCGAGCACGGTGCTCAACCACGCACCCCACTACCAATTCATGCAGACTATTTAGTGAGCCTCGCCAGCTTATGCAATTGCTCAGATCTAAATCCTTGCTCCGGAGAGCTCGTGTAGGGCTACACGTAACATAAGACAAGGGGTATTTCTACAGATTCAGAGGAGATTGGGAGACAACCAACAGATATTTCACACAGCAGACACTGGACAAAGGACAATTCAACTTCTGCAGAGTCATACACATGAGCAAATGAAAGATGAAGTCATCACTTGATGACAGGCTAAGTATCAGCACAGAAGGAAAACACCTGACACCATGCAAGACAGATGAGGATAACAAGATCTGGCAGGCAGAAGTTTGACTTAACCTTCTTAGATGGAAATAAACCACTTTTTTGGTGTAATGTAATTATGAGCTGCAGAACTATCAAGGTATGCATGCTTCCCCAGTGCTTCCTATAAGTTAGTATGCATTCCTATTAAAATGTATTTAACTATCATTTCAGCCTTAGGCTAGAGTATCTGAGGAAAAGCTGCTCCTGATGCATGCTACAAAGATACAAGCTCAGAGTCTTCTGACCTAAACCACTCCCCCTGAACAACCTAGGCCTTGCCAGGCTTACAGAAACCACAGTGCTGACCATCAGCAAGCAGACTACAGAGGATTTAGATCCTAAGGAGGACCAAACAGGCAGATCCCAAGAAGGGACAAAACAACCTGTCAGCTGGAAGTTGTCAGACAGAATAACTGTCAAGTAAAGGCTTTGAGCTGGCTAAGCTGATACTCAAGAGATTACCTTTTCTGCCTGACTTCTACAATCTGAACATTGCTAATCTTGACTGGGAATTCCTAGATTGTTTTAGGAGTATTTTACAGCACTGAAGCAGATTTCCTATAGCACTCTCTTTGTTTTTGTGGAGAGGAGCATAAAGATGCTCCGATAATCACACAGCTATGCTGGCAGCGCCAACAAGGAGCACACTGTAATCTTCCTACTGAGTAAAACTGGTCAAATTCACAAGTTAACTGAACAGACATTGTTTAAAAGGAACTGGTGGAGGCAGTACTGGCAATACATTGCAGGGGACAACAGAAGGACTGCTGGAATAATATATGTAGAAGTGAAAGATTATTTAAATAGTTTAAAACCAGGCCTGACAGTCCTGTTAGAAACTTGGTTAAAGAAAAGTAGGATGCTACCACCAGGTTACTAATTGTGCAGGAAAAACAGTAGGGTGAGCAGAGGGACAACACATACCATGAGTTAAAAGACTGGGTAACACGACTGGAAGGCAATATACTCTGAGAAAGCCTTCCAGGAGAAATACTATATTGGAACTGTATCACCACCTGCTGAGAAATCTCAGAGATGTCAAGAACCAGGAAATGTCAGAGTAACTGGAGCCTTCAGCTGCCTCCACACAGACTGGGTAGCTGTCATATCCCACCGCCTGCCAAAACCTCAATTTTCTAGTTGCCATAAACTATTGCTCCATGGACCAGTTAATCAGGAACCCACAAGGAAAGGCAGTTCATTATTTGGTCTTATGCAGCGCTAAGGTATAGCTGAAAATGTTAGTTATCACTTGCCCGCTCTAACCATGACTTCGGTATGCATCAATGTAACGTCCTTCCAGGGGCAACAGTATCATAATGGCTTTTAGTTCAAGAAGAGAAATGCATAAATACAAGGAAGTGTGCTAAGCAAAAAACCCAAGGTGAAATGCAAAACACTGACAGGCAACACAGGGATAATTTGAAGATGACGTTGGGGAGCAAATTCAACAATTACACATAAACCAGCAAAAATATTTCAGAAAGATCACAAGAGTCAAAACAATTAAATAATAATATCATCAAAGATAGTAGAAGACAAAATCCTTCAGAAAAACGAAGGCCAAATAAAGAAGTTGGTGGACAAAAAGCCACCAAACTTTGGTAGGTTAAACTGAAAACCACAAAAGCAGCCTCCTTGCACCTCACAGCCCAAATGAATGTTTGGGAAACGTTTTAAAAAAGCTAGTAAAAAAAAAACCAAGTAAAAAACAAACACACAAAATCGTTTACAGACACTCCAGGATATATCTATAGGGCCAAGAGGTGGTCAAAAAAAAAAAAAGCAGCGACTATAACAGCACAGCAAAAAACCCCTGTATTTCTTTTTGCAGTGTATTCACTGTGGAGGTATACAGGAAGGTTATGACTCTGAATCTTTTTAAGGAAATGCATGAGGAGATGCCACAGACTGGGAGGTAAGGAAAAAATGCCACAAAATAAAGCACCAGGATGAGCAAGCATTCACCCAGGAGTCATAAAGGACATCAAGAAATACCCAAACTAATAGCTGCTGCATGTAACACTTGCCTTAAAACTGTCCAAATACTATGAGGGGAAAAAAAGAGGCAAATATGACTCCAGATTTAAAAAGTATTTCAAGGGCATCAGAGGGACAACAGAATAGAGAGTCTGATATGTGCATTAGGCAGATGGGTAGAAAATACTAATGGAATCAGTGAATGCATGGGTATATGCAGCATGCTGGAGGGTTAATTTGGCCTTGGTAAAGGGAATAAAAAAAATCAAAATCTATCAATGACATTTGAGTCTGGAGCAAGTGAGATTCAGTTGATATACTCTACCTGGATTTTTCAGAAGCCATCTGACTAGATCCCTCACTGAAAATGTTTTTTAAAAATATGCTAAAGTGCAATAAAAGAAAAGGTCCCTGCAGACAGAAAATTCTGAGATACGTGATAGAGTAAGAATCCATTTTTCCAACAGCAGAAATCTTACACAGAACTGAGCTAGGGCTTGTGCTGCTCAACATTATTTGTAAAATAGCTGGGAAGGGACAAAAAAGAACATGACGATAAAGTTTACTGACGCAATAAGCTATCTGGGACAGCTAAAGATGAAAGGCGACTTAAAAATTTCCCTATATACCACATGGCCAGCTGACAAAAATATCAGATGAAATGCAGCGTTGGTCATGTTGTTTCTCCATATGCACGGCTACTATGCAATCTTAAACTTAGTTCTATATTAGCAGCCTCTCAAATAGCCATGATCATTCTGGAAGGAAGCTCCGGGACATCAGAAAAAGCAAAAAGAACGCTAGCGACTATTAGGAGAAGACAGGAAATATTATAGTGCTATAAAAATCCATGTCACTCCTACATTTGGAACACTAGCTACAGTTTTCACCACTGCTTTCCATCTCTAGAAATACCCAAAAGTATAAAGAAAAGTGACAAAATTTAAGAGATATGGAACAGATTCCACCTGAAAACATAAGTAAACGAGGACTCTCCACGTTGGAAATGACAAAGATGACATGAGGAAGGATATGAGGGGCACTGACAGTGAAGGGGTAAGGATTTCATAAGCATTCTTGGTCCCTTCTAATGCAAAAATTAGAAAGCAGTGTCCGCTCATGAGACAGGTTCAAGAAGAATCCCTCTCACTCTAAAGACAAACATTTCCACACAGCATATGCTAACTGTAAAGCTCATTCCCATAGGAAATTATAGATGTTTAAGATTTATAGGATGGAATCCACACTCAGCATAACTGGCACAATTAATCAAAATAAAGGGGGGGAGGTGAGGGGAAGAAAAAAAAGGCAAGCAACCTGTAAAAAGAGTACTGAAACATGGCTGAAATCAAGCATATCTTCAAGTTTTAGCTCAAAGACTGTCTCCACAGTTTAAGGAGATCATATATATTTATATGGAGATTATGTATAAAAGTAAATATATAAAACTCAACATAAAGGGAAGGCTCCCCCATAGCACATATATAACAAAGACAAGGCATTGAGATTTTAGAGTAAGGTAAGTTTGCCCCAATCTACCTTGTTCTACTTCTTCCAGCTGTCCTGGCGCATCCATCAGTTAAAAGGCCTGCCTTCATAACCAGTCTGAGACAACAGCTCAACTACCTTTATTACAGTGAAGCAAAAAAAGCAGTCCACGCAGTGAGGACATGCAGAAGGAGAGCAATCAATAGGACACAGCTGAGCAACTTAAATGACTGTCAAGTACAGAGTTTAATAAGCTTGAGGCAACACCATTCTGTGCATTCATGTCACTGTCAGCACTTTGACGTGCTCTAATCAAAAGTACAAGAGCGCAGAGTAATCCTGATGACACCTTCCAGGCTCACGCAGGATGACAGCGATCAACGTAATGGAGGAGAGCGAAGTCTCCCCAGACGCGACAATCCCAGCCTAGCCCAGACAGCACCTCTGCCCTTGCTCTTTCTGTACCTGTCCAGGTCATAGAGGGTGTGGGAGTTCTCTATCACCACTTCCACACCAGCCTCCTTGGCCAGTTTGACGATAGCTGCATCTCTCTCCTTGCCAAATGGCTCCGAGTCGTATTCAAAGGTGAGACGAGTGACTCCCCATTCCTGCAAAGAAACACAACACACACAGCTGTCAAACAGGAGACTTTCTAACCAGCACAATTACAAATGATGATTTCAGAATTCCTGGGCGATGTTAAGTCCTGGAAGCTTAGAGAGGGTTCCTGTGAGAAACAGCCGTTTGGAGTCAAGATAACCAAAGAATCAACAATTTTATCAGCTCTAGCAAACATCACATCTGCTATGCAAATTCATAAATGACAGGTTTAAAACACGTAAGAGGAGGTTTAAGTTCTTCTCTATTAACATTCTTAAGTTACAGCTCAGTCCCCAAGCCTAACAACACCTTGTTTTGTTGCACATGTTGTCCACAAGTAACCCTACCATCCTGTTCCAGCATTTGTAGAAAAAGCATTTCAGAGAACTTTCAATACAAGTTCTGCTCAAAAAACCTGTATTTTTTTCTGTGGAGCCCGTCATTACGTAAAACCAATACACTAAATTTTTTCCAATGTCTCTTTAAAGCCATTCCATAACAAACCCATGTCCAACCCAAACAGTAAAAAACAGAGTAATGGGGATGCAGGACAAAGGATGGCAATCGAGTGAACCTTTCTGGCCAGCACAGGAGAGTATGATACTGCAATTCATATTTAAATTAAAGTCCTGCTTTTGGGGAGCTATTTTACCCTAGTTAAGCCATGCACCTATTCTGTATCTTCATACCTTTAATAGATTCCTCACAGATTACATGGAATAGGCCTTAAGAAATCGCATTCAGCCTCTTCCAGGCCTTTCCAGAGCACAGTTTGCTCTCAAAGACTATGGCCTAGTTTTCCTCAGAAAGTGAATCCAATGAGAAGAGGGTTTAATGGTTTCCACAGCGACCCTCCCGAGACATCCATCAAGCAGAGCAGGAGCCCACAGATTTGTTTAGCAAACACTTTAATCAAACACAGCCAGAAATCTACAGAGACACTGAACCCCCCCCCCACACAGCTAAGATATAAACCATATTCTCCAAGTGAGACAGTCTTAAGTCCTGCATATACAGGACAGTCTTTACCACCTTGGAACTAGAAACAGAAACAAAGCACAATGTCATTAGTTCATTAAAGACCATTTAAAAATGTCAAAGGTGGGGGAGGGTATTTAGAAGCAGAAAACAATTGTACGCATCCCCTTCTTATTTAAACTCTCAGATTAAATCCTAAAATTAATATTAGGAGGGACAGAAAACTAAACCAGTTATGTACCACTGAACGTCCATCTCAAAGAGGTCCCCATTTTTCAAAATAAGAACACGACAGCATCCATAACTCAGAGCAGGGCTCAAACAGATATGTTTCAGGACCAGCCCTGCTCCTATGTGATTTCACAGCTTCATTTTAAGCTTTTCTTTCTTTATAGGAAAGACACTATCAGCTGGACGGCTTGGAAAAAATTGTTTTGGTCTTGAAGAACCATACATTACTGCCTTCAAAGAAAAGAATGGAATAAAAAAAACGATGTAAGGCTAACAGGGATATTAGGGAAGAATACAAAACTTCACATTCAGGTATTTCCTAAGTTTTGAGAAGCTCACTACTCTATATGCTACTGCAGCACAACCAACCAGAAAACAGTAAGCTGTTTGACAATAAATTGGTGCAGACATACAAAAGAAGAGTCATGACCGACTTCTCTCTTAGAATCTAGCCTACAGCAAAGAAAAACTAGGGGGGACACACCCCACACCAAAGGGATTGTGAGCAAACATCAGTGAACAAATGACACACTTTTCTTTGATAGAAGAGGTAAAATTACAGATGTTTGTTCAGAGGAAGCAAGATTAAAAAAGCTTCTGCAAAGGTTAACACAGAGCTAACAAGTACACTTCTCACTGTATCCATGCATAACAGTGCCTCTGCAGCAACTTATCAACAACATAGCTCAGCTACTGGCAGCAAAAGCAGAAATTATATTAGGTCTAAGTGCTGCATTACCACATGTGATATAACTCTTCTCTCCACAGCAGCTGACAGCAAGGCATGAGCTGCTGCTAATTCACTGTTCAGTGCAGCAGCTCTTGAGAGGCTTGAATTCCCATGAAAGCCATACATTTACCATATAATAGCATATACCCCCTGCCACATTCTTTTCAGCTCTGTTACAGCACATCTAAGATATTCATCAACTCACCAGCCCAGGCAAAAGAGACTGCAACAAAAAGCAAGTCTGGCTGATTCCACACCATCTCTCCAAACCTCAGACTCCACCAACTACTTTTTGTTCTTTGACCAAAGCAAGTATTTTTGTCCAACAAAGTTTTAATTATACTGTGGATAACCTGAACTAAAATAAGGCAGGCATGAGCTACTACTAGCCAGAACTTATTTGCAGATCAAGAGAGAAAAATAACCCAGACTGAAAAGCCTAAAAGCAGCATTTAGTTTGTCTCATGTTAAGCAAAGTATCAGTGACCCTTCTGACCTGTGCAGTCCAATTCCCCTCCTCAATACTGCCCTCCTCCAGAAAATAATCATCAGAACCATTTACAGCAGGAGGGTATAGATTCAAGTTTCCCTCTCCTTCTCAGCAGCTGGTCTATAGCAGGCTTTGGGGACACTAGTTCTGTCATCCATACGTAAGGTACAGTCCACATGACACACCCATTTTGTAAGACTACTGTGAACCATGTTTCTTCTTTAGCTTCATCACTGTAGCAAAGACACCATCAAAAAGTTTCAAAGACAATGGGAAATACAATCTTAGAGCAGGACAGAGAAGAATGATACTGCTTGAGGAACCCTGATATTCAAGGAGACTGCCTTGCCAGCCTGGCCTCTCTCACAATCTGGAGCACTGACATATCACTTGAGAAACCTATCCCACTAATCCATCATCGACCACCAAGGTCACTGTCTATTCCACTGTACATCAGCAAGAAGCGTGGACCCAACCTGTATTCTGTTGCTGAGCTGACTGAACCGCAGCCTTGAGTAGAAGAAAAGAAAGGTCAGCTAACATAAAAGCTCCTGAATTTTGAAATTTTAACATCAAGCTCTATTTGCACTTCACATACAGATCAATATGCTTTTTCAGTTGTCTGTAAAGGTGTAGAGACATAGCAGTCTTCCCAAGTAAAAGCTGCAGAAAGAAAATGGGCAGTAGGGAAGAAGCTCTCCACATACAGGAGTCAGCATGTTAGAGCGCAACCTTGTAAGACCCGAGTTACACAAAGAAATGCAAAGACCACCGTCCAAAAAGAGAAGCTGAAGCACCCTGATTACACCCTATTACTAAATTTCTTTGCAAGTTGGACCTCATGGCTGTATGTAGATCCAAGGTGGCCCTTATGGATAGTAGCTAATGTTAGTCATAGTTAAAGGGAAGAGTTTGTTGTAGTGGAGAATTAAAGAGAAACTGAGGAGATAACAACTAGCAAATAGAGAGTGAAAACAAGGATAGCACCAGGACATCTGGTTTTTCTTACTATGCTCCAGAAAAATTACTTTATTCTCTTACTTTAAAGAGTCTTGGGAAGACATCTGTTGGCTGCCCTCGCACAACAAACAAGCGAGAGTTGAGTTTCCTTAAACTGTTGTCCAGATCTTCCAGAGACTGGAGCAGAAATCTGCAGAGAAGAAACAGCAGTTAACATCAGTCAGTCCAGTTATAACTAAAAAACAAACAAGAAGAATTTGCATGGAAATCTAGCAATCCTGCATCATCAAATTAAACTGAAAGTTAGGAGAAGAAACAGAAAACACAAATTCGTATTCATCCCCAGTCTGTCTACCAACTATGAGACTGCAGCACCAGCCAGCTCCCAGCCATTCATATGCGTGGTAGCACACCCTGCCAGCTGCTTTCTCCACATTACAACATGGAGAGAATAAATCATATAATTCACTACAGTATATTCTTTCATGGGTTCTGAGACAGAAAGGATTTTGCATATGAAATAGAAAGATGTTGATATACTACTCCAAGGAAAGTAATGAATTACAAGAATCATGCAAGTTTTACAGTTCTGATTACAAACAGGCAATGCCACAGCAGAGGAATGTACACTCCTAGCTCATCCATAGCAAGAGACTGAGCAGCAAGATCTCCCATGGCAAGAATTATCGGTAGTGGGAATAGTTGCAAACAGGACTGAAATTTATCTTATGCCATGAAGATGCAAAGATGAGAGCATGCCAAGACATTAATCTATTCCCTCCCTCCCAAAACTGTAAAAAAGCATTTAAGTGCCTTACTGATCCTCCATTACGCTATAAAACATCAAAACATCTTTGCCTTCACAGCCACACGTCATCCCACCTACACTGTAACTTCACTTTGTTTTGTCTAACTCTGCACATGACATCAGCTTTAAAACTTTAATCTCTGTGACAGCACGTGGCACTGCTGGCAAACTCGCAACCCTTTGTAAGTGAGCCTGACAGCCTCTACCTCTCCCTCATTCCTACACGCCCACTCTGCAGCGTGACCTGCAAGACACGAGTATCTGCATCAGTTCCCCTAAGACCGCACACAGCTAATATGAAAGATAAGCTACAAATTGCCTGCAAACTGGCTACTTCCTCTCTCAACTGGTTGCCCATAATGTGAACTACAAGCTTGGACACAGAACAAGCTCCCTCTGCACTTCCTGAGGGAGAAAGGGACTCGGGATTCATGGAAAAAAGGGCCCAGTATCACAGTACAGAAGACCCAGAACCAGGTCTTTGCAATCAAAATAAACCACTCTCCTACCCTCACTCCACTTCCTATCTATTAAATAGAAATATTAACTTTCCAACTTGTTCTACAAATTAAACAAGAGTTAGTCCTGTATGGCTCACACATGCTGTGCAGTTAAATAATAAGGGATTTTTAACATGATGGATTTCTGGGAGCTAGGTGAAGCACAAACATTTGCTTTTGGAGCACACAATTCTAAATACAAGTAATTGCATAAGAAAAACAGCAAAACAAAGCCAGGGTTCCTAATGGGAACCAGTAGAACTCAAGTAAATGTGAGTAACTTGCTAATACATTTTTGCCTAAGAGCCAGTGGTGCTAATTTCTGATATTCTACATATCTCCAAGAAAACATGATTTTTAAAAACTTCACCTGCTCATATATTCCATAACTCCAACATAAATAAAACCACTACCTGCTTCCCTCCCTCCGCAATGTTGGTGGAAACAAACAAGGATTAAACAGATCCAGAATTAATCTTCTGGGGGCACTGCTTTGGTTCTTCCAAATGAGAACAATTAGCAACAACAGCACGTGAAAGGCTCCTCTGTCTGCTGCTTGCCTGTAGAAAGTCTGGTCTATGGAAAGATCGCTTCAAGCTCCTAGGATACTAAGCAGTAACAGTATCTGCAACTTTCTGTAATTAGAACATACACATTGCGGTCATTTTGCACATTTACAATGTTTAAGCCATTCTCTGATGTCTAAGCATTGCTAGAACCTACATCACCCACACTATCCGATTCCTCCAAGATAAAGCTATGGTGCACAGCAGAGGCAAACAGTTAAAACTGCAGTTTCTCTAATGCACAGCCACTTGACATTTCAAAGAGCACTTCAAAGATTTTTAGCCAGGTAACTGTCCTGTCAAGAATCCCCTTGATGGGGTAGTGCAGAGGGAGATTTCCTTTGCTTGTATGCAGAGGAGTCTTCCAGAGAGCAATCCCTACCTGGATTGGGTTTTCAAATGTTTAGGAAGCTGAGACCTATCACAGTAACATTATGTAATATGACTAGCTACCGGTACATAAGGTTTTGCTCTTTGCATAGACATGACTCATTCTATACATTTTCCCATTTGTACAGAGGGTAAAAGCCCAAACAGCTTCATCTCTACCTGCCTAGCAGCAGCCAAAGTGGATTCCCTTAAAAATTTGGGGGATGGGAAAGAGGCAGGCGTGCGCACATGCCTACGCACAGCCGGCAGCCGAAGGGCAGAGGGAAGGCGTGGTGCAGTCACGCAGCTCTAAAGGCTCTCTGCGCTTGACACTGAATTCAGGAAAAAGCCTTCCCTAAAGCGCAACGTTCATCGGTCACAGCGCTCCTACATTCGCCCAGCTTGTAAGGAGAAAGTCTAATGACATTACATAAAGTTGAAGGCACCCTCCCACACAGTCGAGCAACGCCGCTGTGAAAACCGCGGCGAGGCCAACTGGACAAGGCAATCCCTTCTCCTGCACGGAGAGGACCGGGCTGGACAACGTTGACCGACACGGCCCAGC
>NW_010201168.1:0-20763 GCF_000695765.1 Mesitornis unicolor
TCCATGACCACATTCCAGTCATGTGAGCTGAGTCATGTTACTACTGCTTTGGAACTACATTTGTGCTATTCTTTTATGTGGGTCATAGCTGTGGGAATCAATTGGTGAGTTTTTGTTTGGTGGCATAACTGAAAATCAGCCTAATCCCAGGGCAAATGTAAGTTCCCCAAGGACAACAGGATTGCTCTGGCAAAGCACCTGTGTAAACAACTGGAGGACTAGGCCACCTTCTTGGTGCATCCCACACTTTTGACCTTAACAGGCTTTTCATCATTTATAGAATTGCTCTTAAAAGCAATTTCAATGGGTTATAAAATGCCTTTCTTCAGCAAAGAAACTTGCATAAGACACACATGAAAACTATACGAGAAAATTCCACTGGCCATTTGATTAAGCCTAAGGAACAGAACTTGCTAACATAATGAAGCATGACACATCATCAGGAAGCTGCATCTATCTGGAGAAGTGTCAAACAGCACAGTTTTATGAAGCATGAATAGTGTGCATTGTGGAAAGAGAAAAATATCTTAATTTTATTTCAACCTCAGCCACCATCCCACCACCCCTGGGGTAGAGATGCTTCCATATGCAAGATTGCATAGTTTAGAAAGTCACATAAATTATTGTGGCATGAATATAAGTAAAAACATCAAAATCTGTCTGTTCTTTGTTCAAAACAATAGATCAATTCCATCCATTCTATGTTATTTTTTTTTCTTTAAGGATATTATAAGAAAATTTAATTCTTGCTTTAAAATAAAATGGACAAGGAATAACATAAGAATTGAGCTACATAAATTATTCATTTGATTCAATTTTATAAGAGAAAGATTCAGAGAACATTTTCCTTGTGATTCATTGAAAACTGTATTTTTAATGGGTCCTATATGCTTAGATTTTCTGGATAGTTCAGAGTGATAATGTACATCTGCATACTATTTCTCTCTGTGAAAATTACAACATCTATGAGTTATGTTTATAACATCCCAAAACTGGAGAGAGAGATCAGATCTGGCAGCACTAGGGTCTAATTTTAGAATGCACACAGTTGCCTGATAATCACTTACACCAGAGATGCTATAATGCTTTCTTATGAACTGCAGCTTATTATTGGCAATATATTACAGAAAAAAAAACCCCTCCTTTCTGCAATGGCTTTTGTATTACTAGAGTCAGTAGAAAGGACTCTCAGCTTCTGGAGAAACAGCTTTAATTCCCAGACTGATATTCAGCTCAGCTCCAACCCCATGTGATAGAAGTTGCCTTGCAGGGTCTGGGCCAGCTGTGGATCCACTTTCCCCAAGAGACTGTGCATGACAGTTGCTGTAACCTTCATGACCATATTTAGGCCTTTCCTTCAGTTGCACTTTCCGTGTGGTTCAAAACCGTGCTCCCAATTTTGCTTCCTTCTACACAATGTCATATATAAAAATGATCTTGTTCGACACTTGATTTCATTTCTAGACCCTTTCAACTTATCAAACATCATTATTTCTGCCGAAAATGTCCTTTTGTGTCTTGAAGACTCTATATTTGGCCTTAACACCACTGCTATATGATGTAATAAACTATTTTAATGAGAAAAGTCTCTACCAAATGGGCAACAGAGTTGCTAATATCTCATTCTTAGCACTGTCAACTGTATTCATCAGGCTATGTAAAGATTGGGAATTAATTATTCCAGAGAGCTGTCGTTCTGAAATTTTCAAGTGTCCTCATCAAGATTTGAATAAAATATTCTCAGATCATTGCTCAAATTTCATCTTCTTAGAAATAAAAATTATACAACTGTAATAATAATAAGCAAAATTAAAAGAGAAAAAAACCCACAACTGTATCTAAAGCAGCCATCAAGACTTATTTTCAACTGAAATAATCAGATCCATTTCTTTTCTTTTGTACAGAATTTACAATAAACAGAAAGAAAATGTAAACACTATCCTGAAATACTGCAGAAGAATTATGAGGCTAGCGATACCTGATCACTGTGCCCAGTTTTTTTCTACACACTAATTCCTGCACTGCATGGTCTGCTTGAGAGGTGCAAAACATCAACAGCTGTAAAAACAGAGCAATAGCTGCAATGAAGTTTCACACGTGCATGCAGAGACTCTTTCATCAACTCCATGAACTTTGTCCTTTAACCATAAGGCAAAGGTTTTTCTAAGTGTCATGCTGTTGTTTCCTTAGTAAACAATGGAAGTAATTAAACTATTATGTATCTTCCAGGCAAAAGGATACCAGTATTAAGTTGGAAAAAAATATGGTTTAGATTTTACTGGATGCATTTGTAGTTCCACTTTAGATAATAAAACGTTACCAAATGAAAAAAAGTAGTAGTAAATTTTTGTTATTGCACAGGAAATGGCTGCAACACTTAGCTGTAAATGCAGTTCACAGTGAAGTGTTATTAATAAATAGGCTTCTGACAAAAGAAGTTTATTTTACTATAGCATAATGTAAGTTGCACTGGATTGTATTGCATTTAGTAAATAGAGCTACCTACAGATCTGGGAATAACTATAGCTGGAGAAAAAGATGAAAGCTAGAAGAATAACTTTGAAACTGTGAATTTAAACCCAGAAGTCAGTGCTATATTAATCACTTGCTGTTCTCAAAGGAGACTAAGAAATTAGCAGAGAGGTATGGTAAAACAAAAGAGGTGTAATTCATCATTCTCTGAGCATTATTTTTTAGTAAAAAAATGTGCTGACTGGAAGAATTTAGTTTGTTTTTTTACAAACCCATCAACTATGTAAACTGTACTGACCGTATTGATAAACGGTTAAAATGGAATGGAACAAACCCTCAAAAAAGGAATCCATAGCAACAGCTGCCCAAAACAGAATATCTCCATCTTTCATTTAGAAACCTCCAGCAGGTTGACTGAATAATTCTGTGTTGCAGAAATGCCTTTGGGATGTGCTCCTCCTGGCATCCTTGTACCGCCTGCTTTGGAAGTACTGTACCATGGGCCTTAGCATTTGCAGAGACTTCTGAAAAAGGAAAATGTCAGCTTCCATCTGATGTCTCAGTTTTGTAGTTACTGAAGACACACATGCATAAGCGGTGGCTAGGTTTATGGAGGCAAGGCACACACATGCAGAGAGGCCTCCGTGATACTTGTTTCAGTGAGGCTGAAATCTGCCTCTTGATTTTTCCATCCAAGCAAAGTGATTATATGGTGAATGAACAGTAGATCTCATGCATGTTAAATAAGACCTATTATATACTGATGGTAAATGGGAACTCGGGAACATTGCGCCCTTGACTTCAGCCTTAAGTCTTTAAAAGCTTCTTATAGGAGACATTTTTTTCAAAAATACATTCAGTTATTGGTATGTCTTCCTTTTGAAAATGTTTCCCATGTCATGGCTGAAATGATGTATACAATGATAGGCCTTATGTTCTTCCCCTGCTATTTTTATAAACAATATTTTTACACCTCAGGGGAAATGGTCTGAAAAAAAAGTTTATGTAGAGTGGCTAAGCTGGGGAAGGACTAGAGATAAAGTACCTGGAGACTAAACGTGATCTGCACCCTACAGATTATATTATAACAATAATATAAAAAATAAGTATTGAAAATTGAAGAGGCCAACATAACTGAAACCAGAACTTAACACTGTAGGTAGAAAAAAATGTATAATGGTCTTGTCTTGTGGGGGAACTGTACTAAACAGTTATGCTGAACACAGTTCCTGGAAGCAGGTGACTGATGAAGTAAATAGCTTTCCATTTTGGTTTGTAGATTATCTTCGAACATGCTTGGTAAAAAACCACTCATTTAACACAGAATGCCTTATAATGAAGGCCACCAAAACTGATCTATACTGATGTGTTCTTGACATGGGACTAATTCTTCCACCACAGGATATATTTTACCTATTTAACACTAAAATTTGATCTGCTTACTCTTTGGTGCATTTGCACCTCATTGTATTCAGGACAGCTACTGGTGTGCACCCCATGCTGTTGAGCCCTTTAGCCAATTGGACTTCTACCAATAAAGAAAAGCTGCTTCCTTCTCAGAGCAGTAGGCAGTAACAACTGGTAGTTTAAGAATCAGAGTTTTAGCTGAATCAGTATTTCAGAAATCTTAAGATGACCTTTCTGTACTCCTGCTAGGATAGAATGTTCCACATTCAGGGATGCAAGCAGGTAATACTGTGAAAAATGAATGTTTATTAAGTATAAGCTAATAAAAAAGCAAATTACAAAAAGGCAGGCTTCTGAATACCTCTTAAGACATTTGAAAAAACTCATAAATTCCTCCCAGGGAGAGATAAGGTGCCACACTAAAAGATGACTACTAACCTTGATACTTTATTGCAGAGAGAACGTGGGGGCAGACTCATTCTGGTAACTAGTTACTTAATTTTTATGTTTTCTTGCTGTTCATTCCAATGCATTTACAGCAAGTCATTTAAACCACATTCACTCTGAAAAATTAAGCCCTAGTACCTCATTTCAATCTTAAGAATTTGGGGTTTTTTGCCAGATGTTAGAAGGACACAGGAAATAAACACTTGAAAGCAGACAGAAGCTGTATGTGCCTGGCTTACTTTACAGCTCCAAGATTTTCTTTTTGCACATACCGTAAGCCTATAAATTCCATATTCGAAGATTCCTAGAAGTAATTTCCAAGTCCCTGGTTATTTTTTCTAAGATTCTGGTTACTTTTATGCAGCTGGCAGCTCTGGTTTATTACATTTAAGAAACAAACAAAGCAGTTTTAAACAGCATCATTTTTTAAGACAAATTACCTTTCTGAAACTCCAAAGAAGTAATCTCACTCAGACACAGGAAGATCTATCGTCCTCTCATCCCTAGGCACAACTTATATTAAAGCAAATCAAGGAGGGACTACACTGTCTAGTATTTAGATTTTTAAAACTATCTCAAATCAGACCCATGAAGAATATTAAGGCCATTTTAATGGACAAGCATTAAAAAAAGAGAGCAAAACACATACTTTATTGAGCAGAAAGGGCAAAGTATCACACACATGCTGCTACTGTAGCACAACTCCATTTTACTGACAGTAATATATTACCACTTGCCCGACAACACCAAGGTAAATGACAAAACAAAAAGAAATAAAATCAGGGTGTAAGATCAGAGTTCACTTCAGAAGATCAGCAGTGGATCTCATCATAGGATCTCTGCAATTAACTAGAAAAAATCATGAAAAGCAGTAAGAGATGTAAAGCTGTCATGAACAACATCCCATTCTCCTTGCAGGCAACCTTCATTTAAAGCCTGCTAACTTGTTTCTGCCTCAGAACCTATAACAAGATTAACAATAGAAATTTTAACTTCAGCGATACAGTAAATGTGAGCATAGAGATAGAAATTCTTCTCCTTCCATCACAGAAGCCACAGATGTTACTTTTTGTTTCTGTATGGAACAGCTTCACAATCAACTCCATACAGAAATAATTGGAACAGGTGGGGACTTCAACAACATATGACCACCAATTTGTATCACAGCATCTCAAAATAAAATACTGACTAAACTTAGAAAGTATTCAGAGGAAAATAAGATATTACCACTTTCTGCTTTTCTCTCTTAATGTCCTCCTGAAACAACTGACAATGTATTTAGATACATAACATATAAATACAACCTATATACCCTATATAATCTCTCTGAAATATTTCTTTTAAGAGGTGAACAAAGACCATACTGTACTCTGTGACAGCTATTCTCAGCACCCTAGTGTAACTGCCCTCCCTGCGTGTGCTCCATTTGTTTTGGAGCAGAGCCAGATAAAACACTCAAAGCTTAAGTTAATTTCATTTCCAAATACCTTATTATTATTATTTTCCACTGTTATAAAGAAAAAGACACATTGAGTAGTGTCCTATCAATACTATAGGTTCACTGTTCATAGAGCGATTGGAAAGTTTCTAAGAATAAATCAAAATAAAGGTTTTTTTACCAAGCCACCCAAACATAAACGTTTTTGTTACAACTTTAAAGTTGACATATAGAGCATTTATTTTATATAATATCAGTGTCCAAACTCTTTTATCCTTTTTTTCCATTAAAGTGTTTGAGAAGGGGTAACAAACTCCAATGTGTTTTAACTTTCAACCAGCTTCCTTTGCATGTATAATATTTCATGTCCTACCTTTTGGCAAATATTCCCCCACTTTATCCAGTGCTGTTACTTCTGCATTATTGATAAGCATTATTTTCTTCATTGTACCATTCAAGAACAGACTACCTACATATGAACAATTAAATTTGGGGCCTGAGCTTTGTGTAAGGCTTCTTTATGCTAACTTCTGTGCTGTTCATGTTTGCCTTTTCTTTTCTTCCTAATATATGCAGTAGTGACAGAAGATAAAGACGAGATTGAAATGGAGAATATATTGCAGTAAGTAAACTATTCTCCCCATGTTTAACTGGAGAACTGTTGGCTTTTCTACAGTGCCGGTATCTTTTCAGACAAGAGCAGAAGGGTTTTTAATACCAAGACATATAGCTGGAAAGATAGCATTTACAAATATTATTAAATGGCCTTGAAACTGTGAAAGGTATACTTTTGCCTCCTAAATTCTTTAAGGGTTTTGAAAAACTCTCAAAATATATTTGGTATAACAATGAATTCTGGTTAGTTGAAGTCTCCTCAATGTTTGAAGTCAGGTACAATTAACTGTTATAGATGATACACTAACAAAATCTTATGCTGCAGTCACAACTCCTGCTGACAATAATGAACTTTTCTTAGGATTACACATGTTTCTCAAATATGCCGCTGCAATTTCAATGGGAAGACTTTCACTGGTAGAGAAGCACTGTGAAGAACCACTTCCTTAACTAGCCAAGCTATTGGGTTGGCCAAAAAGAAATTGTGGGGTTTTTTTAATAGATGGACATACATGCTTGAAATGTAACTAACTTCATTTTAAACCACAAATTCATTATGTAACTTGACAGCTGACAGTTCAAGCTTGTTTTAGAAGAAGAAAGTTCATGACTTCCTTAACAATTATTTATTTGGCATTCAGATATTCAATATCTTCATTTTGAAATCAAAAGGAACATTTTCATCATATTTTGCTGAGTTATTTCAGAAAACGAAAAAACACTGTGCAAGCTCATATATAGTTATATGATGTGTATGGTGAAGATGCCTTAAAACTGCAACAGTGTCACAATTGGTTTGTGAAATTTTGGTCCGGAGATCCTGATGTTAAAGATGCATCATGACCAGGAAGGCAAATCAAAGTTAATAACAACAAAATAAAGGCATTGATTGAATCCAATTGGTATTTAATGACACAAGACATTGCCGATAATGTATCAAAATCGAGCATTGAAAACCATTTAAAACAACTTGGATACATTAGGAAGCTCAATATTTGGGTACCACATGAGCTCCAAAAAATTCATCTCATTAAGCATGTTGACATCTGTGATTCTCTCTTGAGATGTGAAGAATACGATCCATTTTTGAAACGTATGATAACTGGTGATGAAAAATGGATCGCCTACAACAACAACAAACAAAAAAAGATCATGGAGCAAGTGTGATGAACCAACTCAAAGCATTTCAAAAGCAGACATTCATCAAAGGAAGAATATGTTGTCAGTCTGGTAGGATTTCAAAGGTATTGTGTACTTTGCATTGCTTTCAAGGAACCAGACCATTAATTCGGATGTGTACTGTTGTCAACAGTATAAATTAAATTATGTCATCAAACAGAAGCATCCAGAATTGGTGAATCTCAAAGGTGTTGTGTTTCTCCATGATAGCGCTAGACTACATACCAGTTTGGTCACATGTTAAAACCTGTTGCAGCTTGGAGGGCATGTGTTACCACATCCACCATATTCACCAGAACTAACACCATCACACTACTATTTGTTTTGTTCTTTACAAAACACCTTGAATGGTAAAACTTTGACTGCTGATGTGGATATCAAACCATCCTTGGAACTGTTTGTTGCTGAAAATTATAAGAACTTTTTTGCACACGGAATTAGAAAGTTGCCTGAAAGATGGCAAAGGGTAATTGAACAAAATGGACAATATATTGTTTAATAAAGTTTATGTTTCACATTAAAAATTCATCTTTCAATTATCCAGAAAAAAATGTTCTAGCAGCTGCCTTTAACAGCAAGATTTAAGGAGTGTCTACAAAGAGAAATCACATGCTAAAGAACTGACCTTGTTTCCCTTGTTTCCTCCTGGAACTAAGATGGGAAAGGCCTCATTGGCTCAGCAGTGGTCCCATTGCCAATACAGGGCACCAGAGCCACTCTGCCTTCACTGGTAGAAAGAAATGATGCACCATCTTCCCCAGTACTGCTTTCTAACACAAATATCCAAAAGCTCATTATTAACCATATTAAATTTGTTAAGTATCATACATATTTTCCTCAGCTTTTATTACACACACTGTGTTAGATTGAAGCCATTTCCTTTTATAGTGTGTAGTCCCATTTTCTGACTTGAATTCTCTGACAATTTTTTTTCTTTGTTGCAATATGATCCTTCCTGGTAAAGAGGGATTCAGCTTTTTTTAAAGAGAGTAAAATGTTAGTTGCTTTCATAAATAGAAATACTTCAATTATTCTTTGATACTTTTGCACTTCTGTAGCATGCTAGACTTTCATTTAACAGACTATCTCCATATGAGAACACATCGTTTGGCAACCTTGATGCAGACTTTTCTTCTGTTTATATGAAATATGTAGCTATTTCACTAATGTATTTTAACCCAGGCTCTACATTCTTTAACATCATTCTTTGGTTCACAGGCTTAAAAAAACCCTCTTCAGATCTATTTCCCTGCTGTCATATTTTCCTTTAGATATATTCTGAAGAAAGCTTCTTTTTCTGAACTGAAATGTGTCATAGCATGCTTTGTACTGTCTAATTTTTCATCTTATTAATACCAATAATATAATGTATTTGAACACTGCAATATTTTCATAAGATTCACTAGGAGTCTATCTTTTTCCAGCACTACTCTAATGTTCAGATAATGAAGCGTGGGGGACTGAAATAGATAGCCTGCTGACCACCTGAACCCAGAAAGATTAAAATGTATGATTCAAAGCTGTTTGAAGGATATACTTTGTGGAAGAAAGACTCCTGTAGGGCTCTATCATTAACATCTAGACACTTCATACTAGAAAACTCTGAGGAAAGTAGAAATTCAATTGCTTCACATAGCCAAAAATATATGTTTAGACAAAATGCTAGGGACAGGAATAAGGGTCATTAAGCTACATTTATATTATCAATTAAGCTATTTGAAGAAATCTCTTTTGCTTCTGTATAGACTAAACATTTATGTGGCTCAAAAACGAACAAGTAACTGAAGAAAAATACCTCCTCTAATATTTCTCATAGAGGAGGCAGAAAATGGCACTAATAAATATCTAACAAAGGGAACAAAAGCAACATGCTGATAATAAAGCTTCCTGTGAAATTCTAGCCTCCAGAAATTAGATGCCAAGGAAAAAGTATAATTAATGAATTGGAATACATGCAAGCAGTAAGATCAACTATAAAGTATATACATTACTATCAGAAATTATTTTTTAACAAACATACCAATGATGGACAAGGAACTGCAGGGGATTTTCAAGATTTCAAAATGCAGGTTTTATGAGAGCTATTAAGTAGGTAGAAAGCATAAAATATTCAACAACACTCACTTTCATCAAAATTGTCTTTAATAATGAATGTTGTCAAAAACCTTAAATGCAGAAAATTCTGTGCATGTCTAATTACATTGAAATAGATATAGTCAATGAATATGAAGGTAATACCTTGCCTTTGACTTCTTCTTGACTTCTAGAAGTTAAAGACTGTGCCTTGGATCATAGCCTAGATACTTTCTACAGACTGTCAGAAGAGATCCTCAGTCTGATTTGATGACAACTCTTGGCTTAGCCAAGTGGCTTATTGAATTCGTTGAGGCTGAGGCTTCATTGACTTTTCAAAATAAAATCTACAGACAGCTGAAGAAGAGCTTGAACTTTACTACTTTAAAGGATATATTTAATTATAAAAACTCAATAACATTCATAAATGTTATTCTACTCCAAATGTAGCTGTTCTTTGTTATGTTAAATACATTTTGTATCTCCTTGCCTTCTCAAATAAAGCACAATTTGTGATTGCAAAGTGTAATTTTTCTGGCTTACTTCATTAAAGTTATATCCAGATGCATTGCACAAACTCTCTGCTGAAGATGATTTATTGTACCTGGAAACCCTGAGACTTTACTTCTGTATGGAATACTGCTGTCAAGTCGGAGTCATCTGCACCTCAGAGGAATATAAAGAGGCAAAAATCACATTTTGTTTGACACCTTGATTGTGCCTTGAGGCCACAAATCTGGTGGTTTTTGATCAGTGAAAAGCATTGTGGTTGTGAGAACAGGTGGAATAAGACAATTCAAGATGTTCCCAAAATGTAGTCAGGGATAAATAGAATTCAATATCTTTGATAGGGATAAACATAACCACTTCAGTCTCAAAGACTTTTTGGCCATGAATGAAACTTCTGGTATTCCATAGACATTGTGACAAATTGTCGGCTCTTCTGCCTTATTTTTAGGGAGACTGGGGTTCAACCTACCCTCTTCACTCCCCAGGCTATTGGAAGGCTTCTTTGGCAGTTGCAAAGTTGGATTGGTTGCTATTTATCTTACTGTGAAGTGCAATTTTCTCACATAGCAAATCATTTTACAAGTTGTTAACATTTCCTGTTCCCACTCATCAAAACACTTACCACAAAACAGATTCACCAAAGATGAATCAAGTTTGAACTCGTACTTCATATGCCAGGCTTCACTTTCAAGATATCTGTATAGGGAATTCAGATATCGAGAAGATAAATCTGAGCTGACCAAGGGACAGCAACCTGCTGTCCTCCTCTAAGAACAGCTTAAGTAATGTAATCAGTTTACTTTTCTCTCCTAAATTCTGAAACTATAAGGTATTTTGCACTGGTCCATCAAAAGGAGTGGATATCAAGATTTACTTTATTTTTACTAGCTGTTCATGGCCCCAGGAATTATTCTCTGCTACGGTATCACTGCAGAATTGAAGTGCCTGGTCTGTAGCATAGTTTTCACTGCTTCTGTGTCCTACATCAGAATAGGAACCCTCTAATAAATGCAGAGCTTCCAAAGGAAGACCACACTAAAAGACAGTCTTTCAGCAGGATGGGGAGAAAACGGAAACAGCACAAAAACACTCATTCAGACTAGTTCCCAAGGCAAAAAATATGCTTATGTGTTGAGACAAACCAAAAAGCAACATCCAAGATTTGTATCACCATCAAATATTCCCCTTGTATTCATTTAAAAAAGACAAGAGAGTTTCATTTACTGTAACTAAACTGTGCTTGCATCTTTTGAAAAATTCGTCCTGTTAATCCTCATAACCTCTTAACAGTCCAAAACGATCATTATTGCCAGGTATATTAGTATGTTATTACCAGAATGAATCCTTTCAGTCATGAGTCCTCCAGGAATTTTATAAAAAGATGTTTGCATAGGAAAGATCACAAATTAAAGCACCTGCTTTTCACTAATAAATTCTCTAGGAATGTCTTTCTTCAAAGCATAATAAGCAGTCATGAGCTTTTATCACTATGAGAATAAAGAGAACTAATTTGGCAGTTATGCCTTCAGTCTCCTTCGCACTTATTTTATATCAAAATAACTCCTCTGACTTCACTAGGACTGTTCCTGCTTTGTACTGGGTTTTGAAAATAATCATATCCAATTTTTTTTATTTCAACAATGTCCTCATTTTTCATAGACATTTTTTGAAATCCAAAAAAAAACTGTAAATGGGACCACCCTTGGTTTGTATGTGCTCCTTTGAAGTGAAAAGCTAAGTTATTTCTGTGCAAACTCCCTTGATGGCTTGACAAAGGGTACAGTTTAGGTTTGCAAGATGTCCCTCTAACTTGTTTAAGCACTTTCATTAATGCTAAGCAGTCCTTTAATCAGTGCCTTCTGTTTTTCCATAGAAGTCAATACATTCTAAAAAACTCACTTGAGGCTCTGATTGAGGACAGAGAAGGTTAGCTTTTCCTAGCCTTTGTAGTTATATACCTGTGTAGTTTCACTGCTTAATGCTTTCTAAATATGCACCAACAAAGAACATTCACCTGCAGAAGGTACTGTGGCCAATGCTGTATCCAAAATATAACCAGACACTTCAAGTGTAAGCACAGAGACAGGAAACATTTCAGAATAGTTTGTTTGGCTTTTTTTACAGGGTCATATACAAAAGTTTGCTAATTATAGCCATGCTTGATTAATACATAACATATGGTACTATTGCTACTACTTAAACTGCAACACAGGTGGATATTAACACCGATGCATTTAATTTTAACATAAAGTGAAAAGGCTTACTTGTGAACTTTACGTGCAGAAAAGCTATGTGGAGACACACACTGCAGCTCCCACACTTGAGAGAGAACATGGATGCATCTGTGCCTGTCCATGACATGGGGGCTCCCAAAGGAGTTTCCTTAAGATCTCCTTGTGCATCCATGCAGGTGCTCCTGCAAATTTGCTCCATTTTAAAAAGAAGACATGCTTATTTGCAGACAAATCCTCATTCTGTCTATTCTGATCAAATTATATCAAATATCTAGGACAAGCAAATAGTATGGATGAAATTAGGAGAAAACACACAATTTGTCTAGTTCTTGTTGGGGCTGCTTACAATACTTTTAAGTCTAACATAACTTGAGGACTATTTTCTTTCCATTGCTTTATGAGAAAACACTCAAACAAAGCAGAGCTGATGAAATTTCTTGTCTACGATCATTTCAGATAAATCAAATCAATTACATGACCAAAAGGTTACACAAATTATTTAAACATCTGAGTGAAATCTTCTGGGACCCATAAACATTTCTTGATGATGAAACATAACAATAAGAGTTTTCTTTGTGGAGGTTATGCTGAGGTTCTCTTGGATTCTTTATATATAAAACCATAAAAAGTGATTCCTGATATATATGTAGCAAATGAGATTCCCTCCATCCCTTACTTGTATCTAATATTTCACTAAAACCTAATAGCATTATAGCTATAAACAATACAATATCCTGTATACAGGGATATGTTGAATGCTTACTAAAGCATTAAAAAAAATTTAGTTGTTGACATACAAAAAAATAAGTTATGGAATAGGAACTACATATTATAATTTCCTTGAAGCATTACCTGCCTATTTTTCAGTGTGTGAAGAGTGTGTAGCACAAAAGGATTCCCAAACACTAAAATATGAGAAATTCAAAATTGCAAATTAAGATGTTGCAGAACAGTTCATTCAAATTTTTATTTCTCATTTACAAATACCTCCCTCCTCTGTTCTCGTTGGTCTTTCAGAGTTCCTAAGCTTGCATCATTTGCCTTTGTAGCTGCAGTTTACTGGGTAAGTACAAGTTAACTTCCGTCAAGCACGGTATAAAGCTCTACACCACCTTCCCCCTCCTCCCAAGCTGAATACTTCTGTGGCTTATGAAATAAAATTAACAACAATAATACAATAAAGAAGTTCTGCAATACCTAAATATTGCATTTGGATGTACAATAGGTGTATGTAGAAATGCTAGTGGTATGTTTAAATTATTATTTTACAGAACTTGAGGATGCACTGTTGAAGTAAGAAATAATTAAATCACTGTGTTTCTTTGTCTTGTAGCTCTTTATACAGGATTAGTTGTTTTGTAGTGTTTGTATGGGGTGATGACATTTGTATCTGCAGCCACTATACAAAATATAGATTGAGAGGTTTTTATTCCAGAGCAGAGACTTGATCAGGAAAACATTGCTACAGATTTCAATATGTAAATGTTACAGTATCAATTATTTATGGGAGGAAAGTCTTGAGAATGAACAACAAAACACAACCAACCATGGAAAGATCTATAATATCAACAATACTGCTAGACTTTTTCTCGTTGTCTTGGACAGAAATTGCAAATAGAAAATAGTGCTGTGCCATTCTGTCACAAAATTATAGATTTAAAACCACTAAAATTCAAGCCCTAGTAAATGAAACTATTTTTTCTTGTCATCCCTCAGGACCACAATGTTATTACATAAAGGAAACAGAGGAATAAGACATATTGTTTCTACAACTAATTCTCAAAAACTATTTATGTATTTTATAAAAAGCAGATCACCTAGGGGTTATTTTTCTCTGTATTGTGTTGTTAAATTTAGTCACTCTAAAAATATGTTTCCAATATTGCTCCTTTGAATAGACCTGCAAATCTCAGAGAAAAGGAAAAAAGTTAAGAAGTTTGAATGTCAGACTTTTTTCTGGCATCCTGTTAATATTTTAGCTACTTTCACTGTTGCATTTCGTCCCTTTGCATGTGCATGTGTATTTCAGCAAAGTAAATTTTTATTTATTCTTTGTCTAACCAAAAAAAACCACCGCCTAAGCAGTGGCTTTTAAATTAAAGCAAACTAAATAATATTTTGTGGCGAAAAAATACTTTTTCAGAAGGTTAAAGTGTAGCAGGAACTATATTCTAACTAAGTCATTTGTAAATACCATATGCAAAGGGCACTTAGCAGAATATGCACAGTAAAACTGTATGTTACTTTGCTTGTTTGGCTATTTCATTGTTTAAAAATGAACTATTAGCATCAGATAGCTCACATGCTAATTAAACCATTCAGTGTTACCATAGCCAAGGCATTTTCAGGTGGTTACACCAGACTTTTACATTATATGTTTGTTACCACATTAAGACACGCACTTTGAATTCTCTCCCAGACCAGTAATTTGCTGTGCAGACACAACAATTTCATTTCTTTTAAAGAGCACTAAATAGAAAATCCATAATGAAAACACCTAGTACTCCAAAGATACAAAGCTTTTTAGTTCAAGCCTAGAAATAAAAATGTTTTCTTCAGTTCTTATTGCCATGATCTGGCTTAGTAGCATGAAACTCTGTCTTCTGGGTTAGACACAATTTGTGTCTGGCTGTTCGATGTGGCTATAACCCTACATACCCTAATAACAAAGTGCACCTGTTTTTTAGATCAAGCTACGTTCATTTCTAGTTTCCCTGACGTGGTAAGACACTTGAGTTTGCATTAGCTGCAGCTTTACTATTCCCTGAAGCTCTTCAGGTTATGAACCTACAGCTCTCATCCTTCACATAATTCTCATTTTTGGAACTGATGAACTGGCAGTCCTGCCAGCTGACAAGTCCCCATTCTGAAATCAGAAGGGTGGGAAAGGGGTTTGTTCTTTCAATTCAGAAGACAGAGGCCCTGGCTAGATTTTACCCTATAGCTTAAATGCTGGCCCTACCAGTGTAACACTGCAGGAAAATTAGCAAACGAACAAAAAAACCCCATGGGCAGTTCTTATTTTGATGAATATACTCAAGAAAAATTCCATCTGTTTTGTTTTGGTGTTTGGAGGTTTTGTTTGTTTGTTTTCAAGGCTTGTTTCTAGCCAAGTATTTTACAGCAAGACAGGGACCTCACACTTGTTTGATAGCAAACACAGCTACTGCAAATGTAACCCACCTTAACCTCAGCACGTCTATAAATTTCCTTGTTAGTGTTACCAGATTTGTGTAAAGGGTTTAACTGAAACAGAATCAGATCAGCTGATCATCGACAACAAAATATTTCTCTAGTCAGTGGAGATGCAGGATTTCCATACAGATTTGCCCAAATTCTTTGTTTCTTACATGGGAGGGAATCACTCAACCTTTGTCTGTTCTGTCTTTGCATTTCCAGCTGTGGCAGCAGTCTTCCTGTCACTCCTTCTCTTTGGGAGTAGTGCTGGGGTGAACCACTCCATTCATATTTCATCAATGAACATGAAAATGATACATTTTTTTGCTTTTTACCAAGCTGGCTATTTTCTAACAGCTGGTGACAACCTCCAGAAAGCTTACATCCAGCTGCCAGTCTCACCAGCTATCTTGTCCTTAGGGCTATTCATTATTTGAAAAGCAGCATGTGAGTGCTGATGAATTTCCATAGCTCAAATTCCCAAATACAATGAAAGCAGACAAATTTACAACTTTGTCAAACTAATCTATTTTAATGAGCTGAATATAAATGTTTTACTCAAAAAAAGAGCTGCTGTTTACCAGTTGTGACAATAGGGTTTTAGTGAATATTGAAAATGTGTACAATAACATGCAAGGATAAGGAAAGAAATCACACAGTGGCTGAACAGGTACCTTGTGTGTGAAGGCATGAAAGAGCCACAGTCAGAAAGACCCTCAGGAACACATCTTTTATAAGCACATGTTTTATGGTGCATGCATACCTTCCATGAGAAACAAAGCAGTCTGGAAAAATTAATTTGGAAACAGCCAGTACAAAGACATTTTTGAATAGTGTTTGCGTCTTACTGTCAAAGTGTTTATGATCCCATATCTTCTAAGCTAAAACTATTCCTGGTGCTTGAATAATGCACTGGGGGGAATGCCTAGATGAATGCCAAACATGCAGTCTATTTTGAAGAATTTGACCTAGCAACAGGATTTCCAGCTTCTTAAATATAATTTGGTTGGTTTGCCAGGTTTAATATAGGATTCAGCTTGCTGACCCCAAGTGAAACTACAGTGGGTCAGTTTCCTGTTATTCTGTAGCCTGGTGTACAGCAGAAAGTGTTACATTAGTCTGCCAAATAAGGGAAGATTATAGCTTTATTTGTGCAAGACACAACTGTTGCACTGCATAGTTGTCACGAGGTGATGATACTGATTTTTCCCACGGAATTAAGAGCTCTCCGAGAGCAGCATAAAATGAAACTGGTTCAAGACACAAATTGTCCTGTGCTTCACTTGGTTTTCTGATGAAACAGACAGCCCTGTGACATAGCAAAGTCTGCCTGCACGTACACTGCGAACCTTTCTATTTATTTATCTATGGGCAAAGTATCTGTCTGTGGGCAGATTTTGAATATAATTTAAAGGGCAGATCTGGCATCCTTTGATGTGAATAATCAGCACTGAGGCCAATAGCAGTTTCCTAGTAGGGCTGAAAGAGCAGTTTACAAGTTAATCAACATCCTTGGCATCTGAGAGATTTACCTTTAAAAAGTAGAAATGAATAATGACAAACTGTCATAACTTAAGGAGCATCACAAAGGAAAATGGGAGGTAAATGTCTCCGCACATCTCCTGAAGTCAAAGAGAGCTGGTGTCACTCTGTATCCAATGCTTATGTTGCCTTTGAATCTGTCCTGTGCCTAACCCTATGCTAGTCCTGCCATCAATAGCAAAAATATTCCAGAGTTGATAGAACAGCAGTTTTGTCCTTTACGGTCCTGATACACACACTTTTGAATGTAGGTTGAGAGGCAGTGCCATGGAATCAAAGAATGGTTGATGTTGGAAGGGATCTTCTCTTGAGGTCATCTAGTCCAAGCCCCTGCTCAAGCAATGTCAGCCTGGGACTTTTTGCTGTTGTTTTGGGTGGTTTTGTGCGTGCTTTTTAAAAAAATAAGTAATGCAGAATATTTTCATGTTAAAACATGAAATACTTGAATGTAGGGTGTGCTAGGATAGTGTTGGAGGACTGTGAAGAGAGGTACAAACATGACACAGTCTCATCCATATTATCTAGTACAGAAGTACTCACAAAGAGTAATTTAACCCATCAAAGAAGAAACCTGGATTTTGCCTAGGAGGAAACCTACATTTTTCCTTAAAGAGGGGCTCTAGAATGAACTAGTATCTGTGAGGCAGACAACAGGGACTCCAGAGTCCATGAGTGATGCCAGGAGCCATGTGATTTTACCACACAGACTCACGTGGATGCATGAAGGGTTCCTGCTAATGCACCAGCAACCATTTCTCTCTGCAAAAAGGGTTTCTCTCAGGTAAACTGAGCTATGCACAAGATTGTTGCTTCTTGAGCATTCACTACTCAGTGTATGTGCTCATGCAAGGTGCCAGGGGCCTCAGCGCCAGAACAAGTGTCTTGCTTGCTCTTCTGTCACCACAGCTTTGCTTTCACACTCCTGACTGAAACAGCTGTGCTGGCAGAATCCAGGGTAGAGCTGTGCTTGGTTTCTGGAAACAAAGGAAAAGCACTTAAGGGAAGAGAATGTTTGAATAAATTTGTGATACACCGAAGACTGAAAGGCAAGATAAAATTTAGATCTCTATTGTTGTTACATGCCTTGACATCTGAATTCTTACTATTCTGTTCAGGTTCAAAATCCCACACCTCATCATTGTGATCACTGAGTGCCTGCTGGCGATGGCTGAGATTTTCAAAGGACTGTAAGAGAAGTTGGATTTCAGTGAGATTTGGGCACCTGATTCTCCCATGATAGCTTGATAATCCCAGTACAAAAAATAAGGGTTTTTTTGACTGGAAATTGTTTTTAAAAAATTAATTATTTAGGGTTTAAACACCAGAAATCCGTCCACAGCACTGAGAAATTAATTGCATATTGTTAGATCCCTTTCTAAGATTATTGATTGCATCACAAAAACAAGAACATACAGGACAAGCTGATCTTATGAAAACAACAGAGTCCATCTGGGGATAAGGGAAGATCATATTAAAGAAACAGACAGAAAAGGCCACTTTGAGAAATTTCTCCCCAGACTGAAATACAGGCTCATCTTTGTAAAAAAAATAATATTGCAGATGGCAAGGCTCCGGCTAAAGAAAATCTAGTTATAGCAGAGGAGAAAAGCATATGTTCCAGATACATATTATAAATAAACTAGGTACTCTTATGGGATATATCAGCATATAGAAGAACAGCAATACAAAAGGCCAGAATAATGGTGCAGGCTTTGGGTTTTTTTTGTAGTCCCATCAGCTTCCTGTATGCATGCAGTGGCATTGCAGGATTTTTTCACTCATCATATGTCTTAAAAATCCAGTGTTTGATTTAAAATAAAGCTAATTTGCATTGGCATAGTGACTTAACTCACTGGTGTATTATTACTGTGTAAGCAGGTGTACCAACAACTGCAAATAAATGCTTGCTGATGGAATCCCAGCAGGGTTTCTGATGAGTTTTCATTTTGTTGAACCTTACCCAGGAAATTATTGTGTAAAAAGCTTTGCTCTTAGTTCTTTGCCTAAAACATTATTTAGATACACCTGGCCAAATTCATGGCAATTATACTAACTATTCATAGAGGACGTACCAAAAATCCCATCAGCCTTTTTAAATAATTGTCTCAAAACCCGCGTACAAACAGTGAAAAAATCCCCCTCAGATTAATATGCACAATGAGACTTCTGATCCAAATGCTGTTCACTGTATAACCTACATAGAGAAAGATAAAATGAAAGCCTTAAGGTGGAATCTAGGTGACATATCACTGGAATTTTCTAAGTGAAAGTATTTTACAGTAAAACATGTCATCCAAAGCAAAGTATTTATTATTATGATGTTTTTGGCAACACATTTCATCATGTCATTAGAGTTGATTTTCATTTTACTTATTTGAGTTGAGAACATTTCCAATTATTTTGTTGTTTGAAGGTTTAATGGCTTATTCTAATCAATTCAGAATACCCAAGTAGTGCTGCAATGGGCACTGCATGCCCCACATTCTACAGTCTCTTTTGAAGGAATTATTTAGGTCAATCTTTCTTACCTACAGTAAAGAGCAGGAAAAAGGTTTTCAGTAAAAGGCTGAAGAATAGCTATTGATGCTTTTATATAGATCCACAAAAGTAACCACCAAAAGCACATAAAAAAAATCCACATCTAATATTATATAAAGATGAGTGATTATTTGAAAGCCAACAAACTAGATTAAAATAAAATTTTCCTTTCTTATGCTAGCAAGTGAGCATTTGCCAAAGAATGGGAATTAAAATGAGTTTCCCTATTGATCGCCATGAGTGTTTAAATTCTTTTAAGTGATAATGATGATAATTTGCATACAATGTAGAAAAGATGATAAAGTACCTAAAAATTGCTATAACAGGCTCTATAGAGGTACTGCACATTTATTTACAAAGCACACTGACCTACTTTTTTCTTTTCTTTTTTACCTCACTCAAAAAACTATATACTCAAGGCAGTAAGGATTTTTTTCCAGCTAAATTTACTTTCCTGCTTAATTCCAAAATACATACTATTGTGCAAAGTTTACTCACTTGTGACTTGAAAGTCACTGCACAGAATTCCTGCAGATTCAGTAAGCAGCCAACCCAGCCACCATACCACCATGGCATGACACCTGCCAGTAGCTGAAGGAACCAGTGCCTCCTTACAATTCAATTCAGTGTATCAGATTACACCAAAAAATAGACATCCATCCTGTGAAGACCCTTTGTTTCACAGCTTTGCTTTTGGTATTTGGAGATTTCAGTGTCATAGCAAAATGTGCAGACCTATCTTATCTTGCTGAAAAACAACCATTTGGAAGGACTGTGTACCTAAATCAGAGCAGAGAGAGGTAGCAAGTTAGGTGTTAGCAGGCTTCTGACTATCACTTCCAGATGCTTTTCAGCTGTGGAAACATATGCATGGACAAAGGAGGAGAGGGAGGATAGCAGTCAGTTGAATATCCAGATGAAAATCTGTCTTGAATGCTTTAAAGAAGTTCCTGTGTGTATTAAGAAGTCACAATTTACTTTGGAAATGTAAATCTTTCACATCACTTGACTTTGTTGCATTGTTTATCATTAACTTGCTGTGGTTTTTAAGCAAAAAAACATGTGAAGCAGATACAGAGCACACTGTGTGGCTAGAAAGCCGTTATGTGGGTAAACCCAGTAATGAGCAGG
>NW_010201168.1:20799-23439 GCF_000695765.1 Mesitornis unicolor
ATTTTTTTTTTTTTGACATCACAGTGGCACCAATCACTTGGGGAATACTGGGGTAGTGTCTCTCATACAGGTGCTTTGGAAGGACCTCTCCTAGTAGTCAGCTGTCACCACCCTGCTGCACAGAAACCTCTCTTCTCCGTAAAATGTGGGTGCTTCTGTTTCTCAGTCCTGCAAACTAAATGTGTGGCCTCCTGCAGAGGCAAGGATCCCATTGCCCCAGAAAAAATGGGCTCCTGCTGTCTTCTGGCTGTTGACTTGACCCTCAGGAAGTTAGCTCCCAGCTCTGTGATCCCCCTTGTCTGCAAGCACAGCAGGAGCAGGAGCTGCTCCCTCTCCTGCAAGCATAATTTCCATCTATTTAAAGAGCTATGATTCACAAATCATGAGAACTCCAAATATAGCAAAGCAAATTTTAGAAAAGCAAGAGTCCTGCTCCTTCTCCCCACTTGACCTCAGATCTCAGGAGAAAGCTGAGCCTGAGCAAAAGGCATAAAGCCATCAACTCATCAGGAGCCAGATGCAGACTGGGGAAACTTTGCTTTAGAAGATTTTTTTTTTTAATTCAGTAAGGAAAGGAATGAGAAAGCAAGCATGCAAGATATACAGTTCATATTTCAGTATTTTTTTCATGTCATCCTGGAGAAGTTGTGATTGTTACCTTGACAAAAAATGCTTTATCTCCCTTACTGAGATCTGCGTGATAGACTGACTGGCAGAGCTATTAATTGATTCTTTGTATTTCTGATCTCACTAGGGCCAGCAAGCAATCCTAACGGTTTCTAATTCCTTATCATGACATCCATTATGTTCACCTCCGAGATGTCTAAATGTATTCCATATATAATAGCAATGTTATGTAAAATGCAGCATGACAGGAATACTTAGAATTGTTCAAAGCTGCATTGTGGAAACCAACCTTATTTCTAGCCATCCAATATGGGATTTGCATGTTTGGGTTTTCTACAGGCACACTAGGAAACTCAACTACCTAAGAGACATTGCAGGTGGGCTAGCGTTATGTCTCTTGTGGCTTCACTATAAATAGAAAACCAAACACAAAACAAAAATAATCTGTATAGGAAGAACAGGCATGCTGACAGAGATTGCGTGACATTAGAAAAGCACAGCTACAGCTGCGTACTCTTTGTTACAATGTCTACAGTAAATCTGGGATAATGCTCACACAAGAAACAAAGAACTACCACAAAGGACTCTTAAATAGGAGAAATGGATTCTGAAAGGTATCAATTTAAGTAATTTAACTACAGCAAAGGAAATATAAAACATTTCTCTAAAATCTGAGCCTTTCAATTACAGAAAGCAGCTGTGAGAAAATCTAGCCTTTCTTTGAAGCAGAAAACTAGTGCATTTGTATGATACAGGCAAGAAACTCTATTCATAAAATATAGTGTGCTTTGCTTATCTGTGTAGCAGTGTCAATAAAAAACTTGCCCACTATTTAGCCAGTTTATGGGGGTCAACAGAAAGGACACTGGCACCAACAAAAAGAGTAAGTTTATTTTACTATATATATTGTAAAAAGATACAAAAATAAAATAATACCTTAATCAATACATTGATCATAAAAAACCCAAACTTACTACATTGTGAAGCAATAATGCAAAGTTAGGCAACGCATCTAACCATTACTATATAGAGTTAGTGATAGTGATTAAGAGAGATACATCACCAGTTGTCCATTAATATGCTACTATCATCCAGATGCACAATTGCTAGGGTGCCCTGATTGCAGTGAGGGTTTGGAAAGCCTTTCCCTGGCAATTGGGAAATCCTGCATGGTGCATCCACCCACAGGTAAGGCTACCAAAGTCACTGCAAGAGAGCTCCATGTTTTATAGTCTTAAAGGAATAAAATTTAGCAGGTCAGAATGACCTGCATGTTTCTATGTGTGGAAACATCTGACATACCGTCCTCCAATTTGGGTTCCACTCAAGTCTGGCCAGAATTTAGGGAGGAACTCAAGGGAGTATTTTATCTTTGTGGTCTCTAATCACATATTTCTCTGATTAATGGATATATGCTAGAGTTTGCTGAGAAGTCGTTAACAAAGCCAATCTCTCAAATTACTCTAAAGGTCAACTATTGTCTGAGCCCTGCTGCCCAGGCCTTGACATATCAGCAAGAGATTATCCACTTAACAGAAGAGCAAATTGTACTATAAAGATGGACTCTGCAGGTTATGATTATATAGGAAACTTGGTAAGACACCACTTTAGGACTTGTAGGATTTGTACCTCAAAAGATGTTCCAAACTATGCTGAAAATAAGTGTAGTTTATTCTTCTGCCAGCTGAAAGGAGGAAATCCAGGTGATTGGACTGCAGTTCTATACTGAGTGGGGGTAGTTGAAAAAACCCAAACATAAAAGAGAACAAAACTATTGCACTCCTGTATAAATGTGTAATACACCCATAACTTGAAATTGTTGCTGATATTCTGCAACTTGCTAAGAGTAACATGGAAGTGAAAAAGGTTCAAGCAGGGACAACAAGGATGTGAAAAATATGAAATTGTTTCTATAAGTGGATTTAAAAAAACTAGGACTGCTGAGCTTGATAAGTTAGAAATAGGAGATGCAACACATCCTCATCAATGGGATGAGGTTTAATATGGCCAAAT
>NW_010201169.1:0-41603 GCF_000695765.1 Mesitornis unicolor
ACACTTCCCCCCAGCTTGGTGTCATCTGCATTTATTTCAGAGCAGAGAATATTGACAATATATGGAGTGGATAAATATATGAAAAAAACAGACAAATAAACAAACAAACCCCAGTAAAGTTCAAGGCCAGGTTGGATGGGGCTCTGAGCAGCCTGGTCTGGTGGGAGGTGTCCGTGCCCATGGCAGGGGGCTGGACTGGATGAGCTTTAAGGTCTCTTCCAACCCAAACCATTCTATGATCTTATGATAATACAGACAGCTGATATATTAAGACATTATTTAGCAAACACATTCATAATGTTGATTCTTTATTTTGGTTTTGTTTTCAAGGGGTTAATATTACAATATATGCATTCACGTGGTCAAGCTTCTTTTGATACATGGCACGGACAAAGAAGTTCATAAATATGTATTTATATGCATCTGCAATAAATTAATTTATGCCAGCATAAAGTCCTTTCTTTATGCTGTGAAACATCAATTAAATATATTTATTGAAAAAATGCTATTAAGAAACTGAAATGTGTTCAGCGACTAAGCATTTGTAGAAATAATAGTTTCAGTTGTGAAGAAACTGCTATAATGATCATTAAATCATGTTGGGACATATATTGTTTAAGGTTTTAATGCACGAGCAATATTCAGTTTCGGATTTTGTTTCTTTGCTATCACGTGCTGTTAATTCCACTGTAATCTAGCAGATCTGTAGTAAACCCTTTTTTCTCTGCCTGCACTTTTCTAATTACTGCTGATGCTTGTTGTCTTGTCATCAAAACTGATTTTTCTGTTGAGACTGATGAAACAAGGGATTGTATTCCTGCCACTGTCTATTTTTTTTTTAATTAATGGATCTAGGTAGTACGGGGAGAAAAAAATCCTTCCTTTATTTGTCAAGTAGCTTATTTTCATTTCAACAGGAAACCATAAAATATTTTAGCGTCAGAAAATGTGCTTTGCGTGCTTTGTGGGGAGCATTCACTAGAACCTAGAAAAATATACTCTTCTGCATTGCACATCAGGTTACATACCAACAGATTCTGAGAAAAAAAAAGTTCAAAACCACATCATTAGCTTTTCATTTTACAAAGTCTCAACAATAAAGGTAGATTGTAAAGTACTAAGACCCAAATTCACCCGCTGACAGAACTCACCAGTTCTGAGTATGAAGTTGAAAGGACACTTCCAGCACCAGCAGTTTTATGATATTTGTCTTTCTTTTCCTTGCCTTTCTCATAAGGGAGACAAAGCATATTCCCTTGGGCAGTGAGGTGCATTATTTACAGTCATGGTCCTTGTTAGAGGAATTGATTTCTAGTGTTTCATTCAACAGTAAAAATACATAACATTTTAACTGGACAACCTCAGAATCTACCTTCAGAAGCGGATTAAAAATGATCAAATAATTACATAAATATTTCTATTATTAAATGAGGCTCTGGGCTCCTGACAATAGTTAAAAGTACACTTGTTTTTGCTATGCCCCAAAGCCAGTTTTCTCATAAACCTTGACCTTTTGCCTTAGAGCTTCTGAAACTGCCTGAGAGTAACAAACTTTTTTGGAAAAGAAGGAGAAATTCAGCCTAAAGACCTTGCAATTTCCAGTCTCAGGTAACCTAACCCTAGAAAAATGCTGCTCGGAAGTGAATAAAGTGGATTGTGAAATACACACTCAACAGAGTACCGGTTGCACTCCTACAGTCAAAATGGCTTTTGCACCACAAGGCTGACCCGCATGAGGGTAAAATAACAGCAGAAAAATAAACAAACACATTTATTTTACTTAAAAACTAAGAGGTCTTCCAACAGCTGAAGATTTTCTCATTCACAGCATTGTTTCTACAGTAATAGCATTCTCATTAAAACAGTAGTTTGTCAGACTTTAAATAAGTGCTTTTACTGAAAATATAAGGATGAACCCTTTTTGCTATTACTTTCAATACTCCTTGATAAAGAACCATCCATATATGACATTTATAAATGTGCGTACACCGCGTATTAATTCAAATTAAGCCTTGCAGTGAATAATACTAAGACCCATGAATTAAGCTATTTAATTCCTTTCCTCATCTAATTGCCGAGTCTATTATTTAATGTATCTTGTTTTTCTCTCTATTAATGTTTGCTTTACTAAATAGCATTCAGTTTTTCAACTTGGAAATTGTACAAATGAAAGGGAAAGTAAAGGAGTCTTGCATTTATTTGGAAGAAGAAGTAAAAAGTGGCTGAAGAAACATCCAGATTACAGGGTACCTGTCACAAGTGGCCATCTATCAATTAGGGAAGATCTGGAAAGGGTCAAGGGGTTGAGAGAACTATTAATAAGGTGAAGAAAGATAACCAGGGACCTGAGCTGCACTTGTGGCTTCAGTGGGTGTTGAACCCCGGCTGCCCAGGACAGCAGCTCTGGCCAGGGTTGAAGCTGTTTGGTCCAACCCAATCAGTGGACTGAAGCTGACAGAGATGAACTGCTAAAGCCAAAAAGACAAAATACCGTCCTTCTAATTCTAAGCACAGTTGTGTCACCGGGCTTCTCACATGCTTTTGTAACTAATGACTATGAACAGGCACTGCAACAGAGAAAGTCCTAAAAACTTCTCCCTCTCAGTGTTATCTGCCCGGGTCATTCAGTTTGTGAATTATTGGTTGCATTTAGCATACAGTGGGTTTTTTTAATTTTCTTCTTTTCCTTTCTTCTGAGGAAAAGAAGAAGAGCAGAAAAGTTATGTGGAGTAAAGACGCGGTTCCCATTCATTCGGTGGCTTTCTGGTGTAGGTTCAATGCTGATGACATCACATGGCATCAGCCTGGCTCAGAAAATGCGTTTCAACAGCTAGAGAAAAGAAGTAACTTTCTGGATGATTTTCTTAGCATGGTGGTGTTGGGAAGACTGGACCAACTCAGTTTGCCCCATAGAAAATTTAAACAACTTGGCAGTTTGACTTTTTGTGGGATGGTTTTGGAGCTGTTTGGAGATTTTTTTTTAAATTCTTTTAATACGCTCAGACTGCAATGCAATCAATGTAATGTATTCTTTCTGCCTGCAAGCTCAAGCATATTTACATTTCTGTCAGTAGCCATGCTCCGAGCTGGGTAGCCTCGCCAAATCATATTAACACACCTTCCCATCAGGCGCTGCTTCCTAATGTGAAGACCAAAAAGACTGTCTCTGTGGATCATCGGCATGGGCAGTTTGTCCTCCCTGTCTGATTCTGCCATGATGACACATTTGTGCTCCCATAAAGACCTGATACTAGAGCCCACTCTCTTCAAGTCAGTTATATTCTGTTGTATCATGTTAACACCCAGACACGGCCCCTGCCAGAGGGTTTCTGTCCTTTTTATGGTGACATCTGCTATAGCCATAAAGAATGTGCCAGTTAAATTTGAAAGATCTCCGATCTATCAGTAACTGCACAGCCATGCAGAAAGCAGGCCTCAGCTTGGTGTTCAGCACCTTGTAACACATGGTCAAACACTGGAACGGGCTGCCCAGGGAGGTAGTGGAGTCGCCGTGCCTGGAGGTGTTCAGGAAGCGTGTGGATTCACCACTTCGGGACATGATTTAGTGGGCATGGTGGTGTTAGGCTGATGGTTGGACTTGATCTTAGAGGTCTCTTCCAGCCTTAATGGTTCTGTGTTTCTGTGTAATTTCTGAGTATTTTTCTTTTCAGCCACAATCATAAGCCACTGAATAGAGAGGGTCAAGTACCTCTTCTTCTGGTGGCAGCCACTGGTGCAAGAGGGGATGCTACCATGTTAAATTTAAGGAATATAAAGGGCTGTGTCTTTGCAATCAATTCCTGGTGGTAATATACAGAAAGGGTTCCTCAGTGATTCGCTTTTACACCATCTTCACTCTCTTCCACACAGACTGTGTTACAAATCACCACCAGCATCTCATTTCTGTGTGATCTCAATGTATCCCTCAACATTTTCACATCTCATTCTCAATAATAACAAAGTTGTTTGCAGGTCAAAAATCCTCTCACGATTAGTTGTGTGCCCCACGAAGAACTGGTTTTTCTCCCTTAGCATCATGCTGTCCAACCTAAAATATTCAGTTCCGCTTTTCAGTGGTGTTAAAAAATAGATAAAATACTAATCTCTGCAGTACTAGCTGTGCAGTGGGGAATGGGGACATAGTGCAGTCTGCTACTTCTTGGTCCCTCTCCAAGCAGTCTGTTATGTTCAGAGGTTTCTGTTTGCATAACTCTCAGTAGACCTCGTCTTTGCTTTACAGAGGCAAGCTGGTTCCCTCTTGCTTGAGCTATGATCTTCTCTATGTTTCTCAGTGATAATAATTATAGACTAATCTTGTAGCCAGAATCAATCATTTACAAGCAGAAAACTACATTTACATGCAGAAACTTTTGGTTTATGGTCTCGGAGCTTTGCTCACTGAGCCCTTCTAAACTTTTTCCACATATCTGCTATTCACTTCATGAATTTTCCTCTGAAGCATCCTTCCTGATAAGATACAAGACAGTGACTCAGACACTGATCTGAAAAAGTAACTGTTTCTTAGGTTTTTGGTTTGATCTTTTTATTTTTTTTCTCCCTCTCCTATACACAGCTGATAAATCTCCATCTGGAATTGATGTGATTATAGAAAAGGCAGATCTGGTACACCGTATACTAATGTATGTTGTGCTTTCAAATTGAAAACCTTACAAAATAAAGTTAGAAATTGGTTGAATGTCTGTGAACTAGAGCTGCACTGTTTCTTTAAACTCAGTTAATCCATTTCAGCAAGACTCAGCCAGTGGCTGAGTTTATCGGAGTGACAGAGGAAGGCTTTATTACTGTTGACTTCAGTTACGAGAATGCACAATGAGATTCTTTAAATTAGTTGAGAGTGTTTGGACAGCTAATATCTCAAAAAGTCTATTATCTGTATTGACTACAACACTACAGAATGTTATAAAATTAATTATATTCCTCATAGCTTAACAATTATTGCCTCATTTAGAAATATAATTACCTATCATTGAGGTTTTCAGCCAGAAGGGTTTTTTTTAGCAGTATATAACAACTTGGTTTCCCAGGCTTCATTTAAATCCCTTGACTCCTTCTTCTCCTTGTAAAAGTTTGATATTTTTGGTGACTCTTTTACTCTTTTTTTTTTTTTTAATACCAAAGTTTTATTTCAGGTATTTAATATCGTTATACACAAAGGACAGATTGACACTAAAATAGCAGTCTGGCTAATAAAACAAGAAACCACCAAAGGGCAGCATGTTACGGAATGCTCTGTAATATAGTGAGGTAGTGTGAGCAATGTCCCCACCTTAAGCTGTAAAAGCAGGACAAATCATTACACAAGAATAAAAATTATGGTCCATCTCCTAAACAGGACATTCAAAGAGCTAGAGATATTAAACTTAAAAACCTGAAGATGCTTTCCTTGAATGCCTAAGAAAACTGTTTCAAGGATTTTTGTTCCAGTTTAAAATTATTTTAGGGAAACACAAATGTAGTTCCCACAGACACAACAAAACCAAACCCGCTAGGTTTATCCTGATATAAACCGTAATTTCCATGTGCAATTACAGTGAATTGGCACACAAAATAATTGCTGAACTGTGTCAGGCATAGTGAGACGGCACTCATCTTTTGTGGACGAGTCAGCTATCCAAATCATGGCAACCCTGCCATCTTGTTCACAGGTTTATAGCTCCTCAACCAGTGAAACAACAAGGAATTGAGAAATAGTGAAGAAAGGCAGAGAATACATTTTGTAACTATTATTTTTCCTGTAGACATTATTCTTTCTCCTTGATAGGATCAGAGATCATCATTCTCCAGAGCTATTAATCTGGCATGTGTATTGACATTGTGTGAGTGTAAAAGATGCTATTTATTTCCTGCTGCCTTACAGATCAAATAGAAAAGAAATACTGAGATGGTCCAAACCTTAGAAACAAAAGGAAACTTATGAAGCGTGATAATTTAAGAGCAAAAATATCTGATTGTAACACTCAAGACATTGCTTTTTTCTTAAAAACTGCAGATTTTTTTTTCAAGTTTAGCTTAAAATTAGAATTTAGATGTTTGGATTGAAGCCAGTTTAGTACGAAAGATGCTGCTGTGTTACAAAATAGTTTTTAATCAATACACCACTGAAATCTGATGAGTCAGTAAAACACATACAATGTGTGTAACACTGCCATGGTTTTACATTCCCTCACACGGGTGTGGGTGATCATGTAAAATATATCTGTAAAATGAACACAGGCTGGTTATTACATAGACACACTATGTAAAAACAAATAACATAAATCTTTGTCTCGGAGTAAGGTGTTTTAGCATAACCCCTTAAATCCATTATAAAATATGGCAATGTATACAGATATGACATTATAGACATTGCTGACCGTTTTCACGATCAGTGCTAAATTGTACTTACATTGAATGTTTTAGTACATAACTATAACACTTGTAGAACACTACTTGTGAAATGTTATTTTCATTTCAGGAATACCTCAGTTTACTAAAATATCAGCATTATTCACTAAACAAGTGCTCTTTAACCATGTGACTATATCCTGGGAGTAATAAAAATATAGTACATTATTCAGAAATATATGAATGCCTGGTGGATCTTGACACCTGTGAATGTGCAAAACAAATTTTGATTGACCTATTTTCCCATTCTTGAGTCACTGCAGGTTGTGCTGTGGAAGATTTTTTAATGCGTATTTAAAGACATCAAGACCTCAACAAACAAAAACTTAAGTCTGTGATAGTCTGACATGATGTAAAGAACGAGCTGCTGTGTCTAGGTGTGGAAATTAAGGGTTATTTAGCATTGTCAGGAAAAAAAACAACCAACAAAAGGATTCATCCTCTCTACTAAGGGATTACAAATGCCTGAACACATTCACATAATTAATCCTCATCCTTTCACTTGTCAAAGTGCAGGGAATGTTGGGCAATTGCATTTCTGCTTCACAAGACTTAGAAGACATCCAGAATCACCATCCAGGGCATGGTGCAAGATCTCCTTGTCTCAAGCAAGAGATTTCTTCTGAGCACTTCTTAGTCTACTGGACCATTTTAAAACAAACTTTTATTTTTGGATGTACACTGTTCAAGATTTTATGTTCCTGGAAAATTAAATCCTTAATTTCACACTTTGAAACTTTTCACCTCCTGTGCTTCTGGGAGAACAAAGCTTATGATCTCCATCCCAGTGATGTAAATGTGCAGAAACACAGCTGAAATAACTGGAGACATATTTCTGTAGCAGAAATAAGTATCTTATCAGCATCTTAGTTACTCAGAATACTCTGTCTTTGGGGAAACCTTTTCAGTTGTTCATTATAGAGCAACCTACAGTTGAACATTTAAAACATTCATACTCATTATGGTTCATGTCAATTGATAGAAACCCTCATTTGGGTGCCGTTCGACTAAGCAATGAAGGAAGTTTGATGGAAAAAGGGAAAAGACATTCCTTTTTCTTGAACTGAATTTCTATCTCATGCGAATTCCTTCACGTCTGAAAAGCAAAATATAGTACTGGAGGTCCCAGAAAGTGGTCATCAACCTCGCCCAGTCTGAAACATCCCATGAAACAAAGATATTAAACAGTATGGAGTATGATGGGAAGAAATGATGACATATATCTATATATAATTTAAATATAATTTTAAAGTTTGATCAAAAATACATAAACACCTGCACTGTGTACAGGGAACATATATGTTCTGGCTGCTGGCACTTAAGAATTTATTGCTTCACGCCACTTTGCTCTGCCACCTTCTGGGTAGCCCATGGCACTGAGCCTTCTAGGACTATCCTTTTTTCTATCTTGCAAGTTTTCCACTCCTTTGGTTCACCAAGGACGCTAGCCTAGCTACTCACTATACCCTTTGAATGGAATATTTTGGCTTTTTTTAAATTAAAAATCATTATTTCAAACTTCTGAATCCAGACAACGTTTCTTTTCACCTAGTTTTATCAAAAAGGTATCAGAAAGTTCCCAAATACTGTCAGCATTTGTCCTCAAGCATCTGCTTCTCGGGTTTGTTTGCAACGGGTCTTATTAACATTGTTTAGAAAGAGTTCTGGATACTTACTTTTTCTTCTTATTGCAGAACCACCTGAAGTTTCAGTCCTGGCCTGAAAGCTATTCTTTTAATAAAGACATAGGACAAATAAATTAACTTCAAGAAGATAAAATATAGAAGTGGTAATTCAAGGATCTTTCTCTCTTTTTATACACACAAATATTTAAGTACCTTAAGCAACTGCACTCATATGAGGAAAGTCTATATCATACTGACTGGGACTCTTCCAGGTACACAAGTCTATAGATGTTACTGAGCTGGAAACTTCAGACAGTACCATAGTTCTTAAGCTCAAAGCCTTGCCTTTCTTCTGTCCTTAGTAGACACAGGCTGGCCACTCCTAGACAGCAGGGTGCTTTAGGGTGTATGAAATTACCAAAATTCGCTCTTTATCTTTTTTGAAGAGCAGATGAATTATGGGGTTCTTAAGTATTCAGTGGAAGCCAAGTGCTCTTGCCTTGTGATCATAGCACACAGTCAGATATCCTGGGGCACAGAGTTTTTATATGGTGCTGGAGAAGCAGATTACTTTTTTAAAGTATTTTCCTTTGAACAAACACGTATATACATATGTGCGCATACACAATCACACACTCGTTTATTGTTACAAGGAAATTACTCAAATGCCTGTTGCCATTTTAAAAACAGACTTCTCATTATTAAACCATTGAACAAGAAAGAAAATGCTAGAAATAATGACTGTGTCTGACACTTATCACCTTGAGTCCTGGACAGACCATGAAGGTATAGGCTTGTCAAAAAAAGGGAAATGAACAAAGATACCAGATATCTCCAGATGTGCAGAAATGGCATTGTAGTGCTCTGTGAACTGAATTCAGATTTAACACTCCCTCAAAGTAACAAAATGAAAACATCTTTTAAGAACTCCACACAATGCAATAAAAAAAGTAATTTAATCGTGGATCAATATTTGAAAGTGGTAAGTGGAAACTGTAGCTCAGGAAGGATTTTGGCTTACAAATTTCCATTCCATTTTCCTTTCATATGGTGCAAGTCTGGGATAACACTCCAAATGTTGAATTGTACAAAGGGAAAATAAATACTTGCACTTCAGTCTCTCTGCTTTATGCTAATATATAACATTTATATATCATATACCATATGTTATATGTGATACATCATATATACCTATAAAATATATGGTAGTTGGTTAGATCCCAGACCATGGATTGACCTGTGAAACAGAGCAGATCACAACCTCAACCTTGTTTTTCCAGAGCATGAATATGAATTTCATCTTCACATCTATACGTATATATGGGTTGTTGGCAGGCAACATTCCCTGATATATCAGCCTGGGCTCAGTGTTGCTGCCTGTGTTGAACTGCTATGGGCAGACCTAGATTGCTGAGGCAAACTTACTTAAGTTAAAGGAGCTGAAATTCTGCTCTCTCACATAGGATATGATAACAGCCCAGCTGTATGCAGTGTAAATGCACAGAAATTGTAGATGTTCCAGCTCGCTTTAGCTGCTCATGCATTACTGACAACTGTCTGACCCCAAAGAAGAATCTTCTGCAAATAGTGAATCCTCAAAGCCCCCCCAGTCTTCATGTCCTTCCTCTTCAGAAGCTGGATCACAGCTCATCAAGGCTGGTGGGATGCGCTGTCCTGGTTTTGCTCTGATTGAATTGTAGAATTCAAGTTGGTATTATAGCTTTAGCTGGGTAGAGTTGTTTTTTCCTCACAGTAGCTGGTGAGACTTTATTTTGGATTTATGCTGAAAGGAATGTTGATAGTGCACAATATTTTGTTTCTTGCCAGGAGTGTTTATACTAACTCAAGGTACACTAACTCTGTTTTTCAGTCTTTTCTATCACCTGTGGTGATAGTTGTTTGGTTTGGTTTGGTTTGCTTTAGTTTGCTTTGGTTTGGTTTGGTTTGGGGTTTTTTTTCCACTCGTCTCTTTGCACAGGACAATGGATGGTGAAGTGCAAGCCCGGGACTCTCTGGGCCAGGTGACCCAGGACAGATGACTCCTGTGTGATCCAAGCTGACCAGTAAAGATGTATTCTGTCCCATAATGCCACACCCACTATAAACTGGGGAGTTTGCATGGAATGTCTCCTTTTTCTTCAGATGACGGCCATCTCATGTAGCTTATTTGGTTCCTGATGCTTTCCTCTCCCCCGTTGTTTTTTCATTGGCAGCCAGCAACTGACGTTTGTGAGCTGAGTATAACTTTGACTGCTTTATTATCATTGTTGATATTCTTATTACCATTCATTACTTTTGTTATTATTTCAGTTCGTTTTATTTTTAAATTATTTTTCTCTCAAACAGAGAAGTTTTTGCACTTTTACTCTCCTGATTCTCTCCACCACCTGACCGGGGACAGTGGGAGTGAGTGAGAGACAGCATACTGCTTGCCTGATTACACCATGACATGAGCCCGCTGGCTGTGCTGGAGTTTGGAGATGCTTTAAGGAAATCCGTAAGATTTTCGAAATGATCTGCAAAACAAACCAAAAGGAGGCAGCGTTTCCCAACCAGCAATGCCACGGATAGAGAGCAGGACATTCCCATCTGCTGCTCTGTGTCATTGGATTCACTTCACCTTGCCTCCTCCTCTCCCATCCTTTGCCTGACTTAGACTGTAAGATTTCCAATTTAACAGTGATTTTTCAAAATGCACTGCTTTTTCTCTCAGAAGAAGATTCTGATAGAGATTGAACTCTGACTCTGAACTGAGATTCTGCTACTGATTATAGGTGACATTGCTTTGCAAATAACAATAATAATAATAAATCTAAATAATAATAACAATAATAATAATTCTAGCAATAAAACATATTGAGTAAGTAGAAATATAAAAGAGGTATAGTTAGGGGGGTTTGGGGATTTTTTTGTTGTTGTTTTGGTTTGAGTTTTATTTGTACTTCTGGGTGTTGTGAAAGGGAAGTAGGCAGATAAAAAGTAGGCAGATAGCTGTTTTGGCTCACCTTACCCCTGACTTCTTTTGTCCCTCATTTAGGAAAAAAGATGGTTAGTAGTATATACAACAGAGTCAGCAGGCAACAGGAAAAAACCCAAAGGTGAAAGTATGGGAAACTTACCTTGCAACAGCTACAACATGTGTCGGTGTCAGAGCTGCGCCAGCAGTGGAAGAATTTGCTTAATGAATATTTTCCCCAGGCATCCAATAATGTCGCTTGTGATTTCCACTGAAGATTACCTATCAGTTAGCACAAATTTGCTTTTTAATTGGCCTGTATTGCACCTGCCACATTCTGACTCCCCAGTCTCTGAAGCATTGGCAAAAGAAGGAAGGTGGATACTGGGGAGATTTAATCTTAATACATTACAGGAGGGGCATGCACAGCAACAATTAATGTTTAAAAGACAAGAATGATGTGCACTAGCACAAAGTGATGAGGAAGAAGGAATGGGACTTGGGGAGTAAATAATGAACAAGATTAATTAGCCACAGCAGAAAGATCTAAAGCTCCAGTGAGTTCAGTGGGAAGCTTTAATTCTGTTGACTTTTATGGGTCCTAGGAACAGCCTAAGGAGGCCAGGAGTAGAAAATCCAGCAGCAAGGCTATGTTTGTCCAGGCTTATTTTTTTAAAAAAGCCAAAGTTACCGTGTGCTGAAAGCAAACTGTAAACAGCTGGACAAGCTACCCTAAGGGCAGTGCAAGGCAGGAGGCTGACAAGCACATAGCATGACAGCACCGACCAGCAGCAGGGAGGCAGTTTTCCTCTAGAACTTGTGTAAAGGTTGTTACTACAATCAGATACTTCCTGCTCAATTTAAGCTATATGTATTTCAAATACTTTCTTTCTTTGTCTCTCTCGGCTCAGATTTTCTGTTTGGTGTTTGTCATCTTTGGCCATGCAATCGTTTTGAGACACTGGCACAGGTTGCCCAGGGAAGCTGTGGATGCCCCCAGCCTGGAAGTGTTCAAGGCCAGGTTGGATGGGGCTTTGAGCAGCCTGGGCTGGTGGGATGTGCCTCTGCCCACAGCAGGGGGTTGGACTGGGTGAGCTTTAAGGTCTCTTCCAACCCAAATCATGATGATTCTCACTGTGCAATGTTGGCTGGGGTAGGAAGAACCACAGCCCGCCTGGTGTGCCAGGGGTGAAACAGACACATGAGGCACAACGACCTGAGTAATCTGGAGCTCTGACTCTTCTCTAAAGCTTTCATCTGCCCCCTTTTGCTTTCCCCTTTTCTGATCTCTGTATTCAAATGGAAAATACTCTTTTTTGAATTGGGAAATGTCAGATTTATTTGAATTTCTTAAGAGCAAGACAAATTGAACTTCAAGTGTGAAAGCTTGTTAAAGATGCTCAGTTTTGTTCATATGTTCAAACTCCTTTTCTCCTTCTTTCAAGATGGTTGGATTCTCCTTGCTCAGATTGCTGTGTAACGCTCTGAGAATGTATGTTTATATATAAAACATGTTCCTCTCAGTGGCTTGCTGGGAAATCCTGCTTCCAGCACTGCCAGCTGAAGAAGCAGATGACTCCACAGCTCCAACAGACGTTGTGGCTCCAGTGAAATACTATCGCACAGATAGCACGGTCAGCATGGTTGTTAATTTTAATGTTTGCATCTCACAGGGGACGCCAGGACCTGCAGAAGTGGGAACACAGGAAATCTTCTCCGACTTAGATTTCTAAAGGACAGCCTCAATTCAATAAAAATAAATGAATATTTTTCTTTGAAATTAAAAATAAAATTGGAAAAATCATTCTAGGAAATGTGTGTATTTGTTTTTACTGTTTTAAACTTGCAAAATACAGATTTCAAGCTTTAACTGATTTTGTAGAGGACTTTCCTGAAAGTTACTGCATTTACTCACAGTGTAGTTTCACAACCAGCTTCAGCTGATGGGTTCTGCACTGCTGTGCATGGGCAGCTTCTCCTTCTTCCTCCCACACACCCCTACCTCAGCTGTGTCCTCTCGCTGGCTTCCTTGGGGTGTTTAAAACAACTGTGCAGATGTGTAGTGACTTGCGTGAGTTGGTAGAAAGCATTTTTTTCTTTCCCCTCCAGAGTTAAATTTCAGCCGGGTCAGTGAATAGATCTGCCTCATCTGGTCCCAGCAACTGTGACATGGCAGTGAGAAGAGATGGTTGCAGGCATAAGGGAAGCAGGATTGCCCTCAGATTTCACTTGATTTACACTCTTTTATGCTTATCATAGGTATGGCATTTGTTCATTACTGTTCCTCCCCTTCCTTCTTCTCCCTTTCCCTCAGGTGCCTGCTCTCCCTGCCTGTAACTGTTTACTGAGTCCTTGGTTTATTTGCAGGATAAATAAAGTTATTCAACACCAATAAAGGTAATCAAAATAAAGATATTCAGCTAGTAGCTGTATAAGTATGCATATATGAAATTTTATCTTTGCAGAGGTAGTCTGTGTGGTAATACCAGTGATATATTACTGTTCCCTTTACATTATAACAGATTGTCTATTATAGAGGCAAAATTTAATAAGGACATCTACATTAACATTATGGCATAACTTCCTGGCTGCCAGACAGGAGATATTTTGAATGTTAAACTGTGTTTGATATGTTAATATATGTTGTAAGTACCAAATCAGGCTCTATTAACATCACTTGCTTAAACATTTTCTAATTTTCCTGTAAAGTCAAAGTGGGGGGAAAAAATGGTACTTGGTTCAAAGCGAAGAAATTTAGGAGCTATGTGATATACTTTAATAAATAAAAGTAATTGTCATTGTGCACTTGTTCAGCTGTCAGAGCCATCACTGAGAAATAGATGGGCTCTACGAGGCAACTACTCCACCTTGTCTCTTGAATTTACTCTTCCAAGTTATCTGCATATTTCCCTGTTTTGTAAAGTGTATGATACTCTAGTTAAAGGAACTGCAAATTATTTGGGAAGATTGAGAGCTGAAGTTGCATAGATCAACAGCCCAAGAGACAAAATCCACTTCTATCAGTGACCTTGACTTTGACTAGAGGCCAATTGCTTCTCTTTCTGTACCAATTTTAAACCCTTTTCATTTGGTGTCTCTTATTTCGGGTTGGTAAAATTCAGACACAATGAATCTATGAGCCCCTAGTCCCCTTTGGGGCTTGAGGGAGTACCAACATGGAAATAATAATAACAATAACAACAACAACAACAACAGTATGTAAATATAAATATAACTGGGTATATAAGCATATAAAATAGTGGGGTTTACTGGACCAGTTTAAGGCAGTTTCTTAAATTTTTATGAATCTACAGGTTAGCCATCTAAAGGGCAATTGTATCTGTCTTCTAGTTCAAAGAAGTGCAAGTACTACAGTGCCTGAAAAGACACCGAGGGAAATTTTAAATCAGTCTTCATTATGGCTGAATACCAGGTACAGTTCAATCATGTCTATATTGAATTTCCATCCCTCACATTACTGCCTGTATGTATAAATGGATGTGTGTATGTATATTGTGTGCTTTTGATGGCTAAAATACATACGTAGGATTAAGATATAGCACAATCTTGATACACTCTGCCCTCCAAAGGGTTAATGTCCAGGATCTAAGCCTCTGCACAGGATTGACACTGAACTACAGAAAACTAGAGTTTTGCTTTTGTCAGTCAGATGTGACATTTAAACTGATTTCCCACTTTTATACTTCTACCTTTGGTGCAGCAACTGGTAGTGTCAGCAGCAGTGCATAGGATGTTGTTAAAAATCAAAAAGGCAGCCGAATTTGCCTTCTGCCCATAGTCATTGAACAGATTATTTCCCTTTCAGCTCTGTGAATTGTTTGGAGAGACCTTGAAAACAACTAAGAAAAACTTTAAATCTGTTCAGGCTTTAGTTAAGGTAACAACACAATCCATTCTGTCTGCTGGTGTCAAAATTGTCTCACTAAAATCAATGAGAAAACTTCATGGTTTGTTTGAAAGCAATTCTGCGTTCATGGAAGTCTTCTCAATTTTGACTGTCCTTGGTCTACCAATCTCATGTGTGTACTAACTATTCTTTCATAGATCTGTAGATCACCAAACTGTTAAGCGTTTAAAAATCCAGTGGAATACGATCAATTAAACAGAATAATGTCCTGGTTCTTTTTGAGAAACACGAGAAAAAAAATTAAGCAAAAATCAAATTTCAAGGGAAACTAGATGAAAGAGTCTCGGGCAATGGACAGCAGTGATTGTATTTCTCATATTGTGATTGCCAGATAACCTGAAGTCCATGTCATTTGTGTGTAATGTCTCTTCCTTAGAGGTAAAAGACTACTACAGAAGTACAAGTACAGGGTAGTGGTGCAAATGACCTGGACCAAGTGCTACTGAAGCTGCGTAATGACCTAACCTCCACATCTACCGTACGCAAGAGAAAGAGAGGGGATATTGTGGGGACCACAAAAACCCAATGCCTATCTTTCTTTCATAAAACCACCCCAGAGAAACAGCCTTATTTGAAATGTGGTTGTGGTAAGCTTATTTCATATGGCAGACGTCACTGTAAATTGATTTCTGTTAGGCACATTCGAAGGTTACCACTCATACATGAATAATTTCATAGAAGAAATGCTCTGCCAACTTTTCATGAATCAGATGTTGGGAGACATCCTAACTTCAATCTGATTTCAGCTCATAAGCTTCATGCTTAACTTTTAGGATCTGACTAATCCCACTGGATTCACATGGGCTTCTGGCCCACTCAAACTCCTCTATGTTTGCATGACAAGCAATATTTAACACTGGAGAATTTCTAATGTCATAACTGTAGTCTTAATGGACAATTAGGAGTTTAACAGAGATAAAAGTACAGTTACTGGCTGGTCAGTCCTGAGTTTGAGCTGGAGTTCTTGGTCAAAGTGTGCACACAAATTCACTGAAGGGTGGATTTTTTTGTTTTACTTATTTTCCCGTGCTACTCAAAAGATTTTCAAGTGTGTTAAAGGTACTCTTTAAGGTTTTAAACAACTTCTTCCCTTAAAAACATTATGAGTTATTTCTCGTTAATGTGAGGTACTTGCAAAGCCTACTCTATAGGTCTTTAAATTCAACAAAAAGGTTCAACTTCATTTTACTTGTATGCAAGCAAATATGCATATTTACAATATGCAATAGAAATATTTCTATGACATCTCATAGAAATGTCCAAAAATAGCTTTGTAACTTTGCTTCAACTCTGATCTAAAATGCCTTGGCTATTTTTGTTGTACTCCAGCTGGGATTGTATACCTTGATCGAGCTGCAGGAAAAGATGGTGTAAGGTAAATGGTGGTGTGAGGTAAACAGAAAGGACAATTCCAACAGAAAACTATTCAGAGTAATGGATAGGAAAGAAAATTATGAGGCTCAAAGTGGGCATGTCTATTAAATCTCTCTCAATTCAAGCACTGCTGAAATCATTCCTTGCCCTGGTCAGGAAAGGTAAAATGCTTTTGATAAACTATTGGGTATGACATTTCTCTGATTTATTTCACTTTCAGAGGCAGCAAATGCGGTAAATGACATTGACTTTAGCAAAGTATTTGATACAATGTCACATTCTGAAATTATAGGTTAGGATGAAGATTATGGAGATTAATGCAACAGTTTTAGGGTAGGTATAGAAAGAGCTAAACCATGCCCTTAATAATGGTAAAATGGCACGCTGCCACGAGAACTTTTCAGAACAGAGCCTTAGGATTGATTTTATTTGTTATTTTCATTAATGCAAGAAAACCAGTGGTGGCATGCAGAAGCACAGCAATTAATTCTGTGGCAGAGTTTGATTAATTTAGGAAGGGTACTGTATGATAATGAAGTTTTCTGGGTAGCCTATCCCAAATCTGTCCCTTCCAGCCATGTCCACCACTGTCCCATCCAGGCAGGTGGTAGCTGATGAACCAGCAGTGCTCACCATTCCCACATGTATGGGTCTGGCACGGTGAGTACGGACCAGCCACTGAGGAGAACATTTCTAAAGGTCACCATTAATGTTTCAGTGCTTCTGGACACTCAGCAGAGGCAAGGAGTTTTTGGGCTTTGTTTGTTTGCTACTCTTCCCTTTCCTTTTTCTCCAGCTTCAGCTGAACATGTCCACTTCCACCCTCATTGCTATGATGAATGTGCCTGTCTTTTTTCTCAGTTCTGGTATCATGTTCAAAGAGAACTCAGTGCTTCAGGAAACTCTGAAGATCTACCTCATTTTTTTTTCTGAGCCTTGTCCCATATTTATCAGCGTAATAAAAGAGTTGGAAGCTGCCTCCTTAGAGATTTGTTTGTTTTGTTTTGGTCTGGTTTTTTAACAAACATGCCAAGTGATTTATTTAAGAGTTTTCATATCAGGTTCACCTGACAGAATACTGCTGTAATAATTTGCAGTTTGTTTCCATTTGCGTGTTCCTGTCAGCAGAGCCTGACAACAGTAGACCACTAATAAACAGGAGATGAATTATATTAATTCTTTCTGCCATTTATAGAAATGTTTCCTCCCCCACCACATTTTAACTCAGTCCCTAGTCATATCATTCTTTGCTGAGTTATAACACTGTGGGGGAAAAAGTCTTTTTCGAAGTAGTAGTGATGTACAACTTTTTCTCACAGGGACACCAAACATCTGGCTTCAAAGATAATGGCAGTAACAATAATTTGCATCATAGCCTGAGCTCACTTGGTAGCTGAAAGCAGCTGTTATTATCTCTCAGCCTTCTAACCTGTCCCCAGCTAGACAGCGATGTGTGAAAAGCTCTGCCATTTCTCTCTGTGGTACTCAACTTTATGAAATTCTTGTGACCTGACACGGAAGATAATAGGCTGCAAGGCTGCCTTTTGTGTTTGCTTTACATAAATAAATGAATCGTTCAGGCTGACTCTAAAGAAATAAATAAAAACCCAAATATTTAAGTGTTGCTTCTCAAAAGAGAAGTGCGAACTCGTAATAAATTCCCCTAATAGATCGTCTGCTGCTCAGCAGCGTTGTCTGTGGAGGGAAATTGTTACCTCAGAAGAACAGAGGTAATAATGACTCGAGTGGTTTTCGCTCATTATTATGAGAAGGATTCGCAGTGTGAACAACTTAGATATGCAGCTTATCCAAGCCACACTTCTGCTGCTTTTATTAATAGACGTTTATTTGGTGGTAGCTGGACCAGTGCTACTTCCCAATGCAGAAAGAGCTGCTACCAGACATCTTGGTACCCTCCTCACATGAGGGTGTCCTTTAGAGCTCCACTGACCCCCCTGAGTAGCTTTCACCCCGTGCAAGCCTGTGCCAGGTTGGGAGCTGCATACAGTTGAGGAGGGCTGAGAAAGGGAAAAGGTGCTTCAAAACCTCCCTTGCTTTCTGCCCACTTTTTTCTAAGCTCTGTGGTGCTCCTTCTGCAACCTCTATGAAAAGGTGAGGAAGTCAAATGGGTCAGAAAACATCAAAAGGTCTGATTGTCAAACTCTGCAGGTTTAGTAGTGCATTTGGATAAGTTAGTTACAATATATTCATCTAGAAAAGGTTATATAGACAGGAAATTGAAGTTATACCATTCAGAGGGGACAACTATTTTTATTATTGTCTCCTGACCTTTCTATTACCTTCCTGAAAAAATGCAGTCCTGATCCAACACCCCGTCAAACAGCTACCAAACCCATTCAGTATGCAGATTTTCGGAGTTTCATCATCAAAATGCTACTGCCATCATTTTTCTAGACTCATGCCGGATGCCCCTCCTTTAAATTCTGCAAGACTCTTCCATCAATGTGGCAGTCACATGCACACGTACCGATGCCTCTGTGTTTGTGTGTATCTGTGCATATACTGGCTCCAAGTGGCATTTTTTACACAAAAATATCTTGAACCGGCTGGCATGGGTTATTTTGCTTTATAAAAGGACCAATTTGGCATGGACAAATGCTACATTTCCCCGTGCTGTTATCAACAATATATAGCCCCATCAGCACCAAGGCTTTCACATTGTCAGCTGTAACACCACCAGTGTACATATCCAGTGCAAGCATCCTGTCAGACTTTTTATTATATACATCCGTGCTCAGCTATATCTCAGCAGTATCCCTCAGTACTCCCTGATTTCTGATACAGATTTATCTCTGTCCCCTCAGAACTGTCATTTGCTCCCTTTTATTACTGTGAAATATTTGTATGGCAGTAGCTGAATCATAAAACACAGTTAAGGGAACAGTACCCTGTGCTCACAACATGCAAATCTAGTTCCTTCCCTCTCCCATCCTTTTCGGCTCTCTGAATTTATGTCATCTTGTTTTCCTTCTCTAGGTCCTTGTGTTCTGTGGTGTTTCTCATATTTAGAGCTTGGCAGGCTGAGAAATGTGATCTTGGTTCTAGCAACAGACTGCAGAGTCTTGGCACAATTGCCTACACAGACGCAAATACACTGGAAGTGCTCGTTATCTGAGAAACCCTTTGCTCTTCAAAAGCAAACATGCAGCTTTTTTTTCTCCCTGTCTGCCCATTGCATTACAGTTTCATTTAAAAATAAGGCTATATCATTTTCAAAACACATTCCATGCTTTACAACAATACAGCAAGATCACAGCCTTTGATTTCTCTCCTAAACACCCTATAACATTTATGCAATCCCCAGGTGCTCTTCCCCCTGCATCCCCCAGTGCATCCCATGCTCCAGACAACGAGGCCCCTCTGTGAGATCACAGAATAATAGGTTCATTACGGTTGTAAAAGACCTCTAGGATCATCAAGTCAAACCAACAACCCAACACCACCATGTCCCCTAAACCATGTCCCAAAGTGCCACATTTCCACAATTTTTGAGCACCTCCAGGGATGATGACTCCACCACTTCCCTGGGCAACACCTTCCAGTGCTTGACCGCTTTCAGTGAAGAAATTTTTCCTAATACCCAATCTGAACCTCCCCTGGTGCAGTTTGAGGTAATTTCCTCTAATTCTATCACTTGTTCCTTGGGAGATGAAACTGATCCCCCTCTCCTTGCCTCACCCTCTTTTCAGGTAGTTGCAGAGGGTGAGAAGGTCTCCCCTCAGCCTCCTCTTCCCCAGCCTGAACACCACCAGTTCCCACAGCCTCTCCTCATAATTCTTGTGCTCCAGACCTCTCCCCAGCTTTGTTGCCTTTCTCTGGACATGTTCTAGCCCTTCAATGTCCTTCTTGGAGTTAGGGGCCCGAAACTGAACACAGGATTTGAGGTGCATCCTCAGATGACCTGGGGTGACTCACAGCAATGGGTACCACCCAGCCCATGGGACAGACGGTGTACCAGTGCAACCAGGTCAAGGACTGGGTTACTGGGATTTCTCAATGTCCTTCTTGGAGTAAGGGGCCCAAAACTGAACACAGGATTTTAGGTGCATCCTCAGATGGCCTGGGGTGACTCACATCAATGGGTACCACCCAGTCCATGGGACAGACGGTGTACCAGTACAACCAGGTCAAGGACTGGGTTACTGGGATTTGTCCTGACCTCCTCCCCACCCCCCCCACCTTGTGCCCCTGCATAGTGTGTATGGAGATTAGGCTTTTATCACATAACTTCATGATGGTTGAAAAACCTCCTTCATGGGAGGTTGTAGAGAGGTGGGTGCTGGTCTCTTCTCCCAGGTGATGGGGGATAGAACAAGGGGAAACGGCACCAAGCTGTGCCAAGGGAGGTTCAGGTTAGAGAGAAGGAGGAAGTTCTTTACTGAGAGGTTCGTCAGAAGCTGGAACAGGCTGCCCAGGAGCCTGCGAGGTGGTGGAGTCACCATCCCTGGATGTATTTAAAGAGCAGGTAGATGAGGTACTTAAGGATATGGTTTAGGGGGTAGGCAGGAACGGTTGGACGTGATGATCTCAGAGGGCTTTTCCAACTGAGCGATTCTGTGATTCTGTGATTCTGTGAAAACAATACTCAAGTTTGGAGTGGTATTTTTTGGTGCATTTTCCTGAAAGCATTACTGAAGCTATTTCACATAATCAACACTCTTCATTTCAGACAAATGCTGAATCCCATTTGGAATAGAAGAGCTGGAAAATATGTCATTCACCAACCAGCATATAAATAACACCAAGGCTGTCTGGGGGTGACAGGACTGACAATGTGAGAGGTGGCTGATGCTGTTTGCATGGCCCTGTGCTCTGCTAAATAGGGAAAAGAATTATCCAGCTGTGAACCAAAGACCTGACAGAGCAGGAACAGAGAGCTTCGGAGGGTAAAGCAAGACTTCTGTAGATCTTATTTTACACAGAAAGGAGACTGAGGCTAACATGCTTTTAATGTTTCTAAGACGTTATTAAAATTTCTGAATCTACTGTGATTTTTCAAGTGCAAGTTGAATTGAGCTGAAAGGGAGCCAGTTAACTGAGGAAGAATAAAGCTCAGAACTGGAACCGTACACAAAATTTGGTCTGCTGACCACCTTTGTCTAACTGCTAACATGATCTGAATCACATCAGTGTCTTAGTGACACTAGGGGAAACAGGACATACTGGGAATGTTCTTCTGCCTTATTTCCTTCTTTTTTTCTCCAGCGAAGATGATCAAATGGGAAAAGGAAACAGCAATTAGGAACTTTAAAATAGCATTAACAGCATTAGACTTTCTGCCAGTAGATAGAACTTTGGGAGTAAGACTTCAGGTATTTATCCAGATATTTTCTTTCAAAGCACCTGACACATGAAAAAAACTCCACAGAAAGAAGTTCTGAAAAATGAGGGTCAACACCACTGTGTCATTGTTCATCCTGGTTCTCACTCAAATGATCTGGGTCTGGGGATGATTTTCCTAGCCTTTGGTATGCTGTGCTTCTTTTAAGGATAAAACTTGAGAGCTGTTTATGATGAAGCAGAAGGCTCTCTCCTTCAAGCTTACCAGGACACCTCCCTGAGTTAAATGATTTTTCTACTGGCTCAAGGGTAGATTTATAAACACCAGATGCAGAAAAATGGTAAGCAACCATTTTTTCCCTGCAGGAGCTCCCAGAAAGCTGAACAGGCAGGGCCAAGCAGGGCCTCAGCACATACAGACGCAGTGCTGGTGAAGCATGACATAATTTTGAAAATGAAATACATCCAGGCACATGCAGAGACTCACTCATAGAAATGACACTGCACATGCTGTCATCTGCATGAGGGTAGCTTAGCAAATCAGTGGCCACAGGTCTGGGAAGGAAGGGGTCAGTTTATTTTCTGGGTTTTCTTACCCACAGACAAACTCCCGAGGGAATTTCAAAGCCAGTAATGGAGGCCTGCGCAGGAGGCACTCCTGCCAAGGTGGCGCATTAAAGCTGCTGCAGAGGTGTCTGACGACTTCTATTTTCTGACTACATTTTTCTTTACCATTTGTGAAACCAAACAGTGTGTTCTAGTAGTGACTAGAGGGGTAAGCAGAAGGTAAACAGAAAGATGCCAAGGAGATCAGGAAACCATAACTAGAATTGTAATGATCCACAGGAGGACAGTAGGAAAGATCAAAACAAGAAGAATTTGTTGGACAAAATTCCTGGATGACCTAGCAAAAAATGACCTCCAAAAGTCGTACAACACATAAAGCAATCAAGCCTCAAAGCAAATCCCAGCCCACCAGTCTGACGGAGGCTGGAGAGGGAGCTCCTCTTCTCAAACTCGTTTGGTGATTCCAATATGAGGGCTACTTACATACCACAAGCTTTGTTTTGTTTTCCTTGGTTATGTTTTATACTCTCTTCCACAACATTTTCAAGCTCAGGAGATATTTTTTATTATTATTTCACTAAGAAAAAAAAAAGGAAAAGGAAAAGGAAAAGGAAAAGAGAAAGAGAAAGAGAAAGAAAGAAAAAGAAAAAGAAAAAGAAAAAGAAAAAGAAAAAGAAAAAGAAAAAGAAAAAGAAAAAGAAAAAGAAAAAGAAAAAGAAAAAGAAAAAGAAAGGAATATAATGCAATTAAAATAAAAATGCCAGTTGCTGAACTTTTGAAACTCAATTGAACTCCCCGGAACAGTGTTGAATTAACATCATTTAAAGGACTGATCAACTCTATATTAAGCTCCCACTGTCCACCTGAACATTTGCTTTCAAGAAGATCCATGAAGTGTGTTGAAAGTGTTTGTGTAATGGGAGTCATTAGTCTTTCCTGTCAAAATTATGGTTACTGTAAATTTGTCAGCTAGAATAAGAGGGATTCTTTTTTAGAGATTAAATCACTTTTGGAAACACATTTAGCCATTTTGATAAGACTAACAGATCAAAGGGTAACTCTTCCAGTGAATTTCAGTAGGGGTTGGGTTCCTGTGTTGGTTTTGAAATGAGGACAGTAGTTGCAAAGTTATCTGGGTGCCTTTGAGCTTTAACTAAGACCTTGTTTTCTACCTCATCCAAAAGCTAAGGGTCCTAAGCACATGGTCCCCTTGGAAAACAATTTAAGGTGTGCCATGAAATTACGCTTGTAGGTGAACTTAATTTGTCAGCATTTGAATTGTGTGGGAGGTCAGGTCTGTCCCGTCCCTGCTGTGGTCTGCTGGATCCCAGATCTGTCATTCTTAAAAATACACTGCCTGGATGGCATCTCTAATTATCGAGGGGTTGGGAATCGGTAAATACTGCACTGCTGGCATCTCTAGCTACTGCAGCAACAGGATCTCTAACTACCGTCCTTCTTAAGGGTGTCTTTTAAATCTTGGTTATTTCAGCCAGAGAAGGTGCAGCTGGATTTAGCTTCCTGACAAATAATTCACTATTAGCATCACGCTAATAGAATTTTCTCTTTTGAGAGGCACGAGACAGAGGGTAATCTGTAGTTTAAAAATCAAGTTGTGTGTTTCATACAAGAGTTACTATATTGTCATAGAGTTTATATAGTTGAATATAAATAAAATTGTCAGTAAAACAATTTTTAATTTGTGTTTTTATTGCTTTTGTCTCTTTTCGTCTAACAAAACCCCTTGAGATTTTTCACCTCAAACGCTATCTGAAGTGATGCATACAAGGGATCATTTTTCAGAGATCATGGCAACTCCTATATGTAGCCAGGCAATTGTACAAGGTAAATGGCCAAGGTAAAGCTCATAGCTGGCTGCTCTACAGAGGGAAAAATTAACTTCTGTCTAAATACATAATTGGCCCTGTGGAACTGTAAGGAAAACACAACCAACAAAGGAAAAAACAAACTAAAGCATCCTTGAATCCTGTGTTCAGTTTCAGGCCTCTCACTCTAAGAAGGACATTGAGGCACTGGAGTGTGTCCAGGGAAGAGCAACAAAGCTGGTGAAGGGTCGGAAGCACAAGAATTATGCGGAGCAGCTGAGGGAGCTGGGGTTGTTTAGTCTGGAGAAGAGGAGACTGAGGGGAGACCTTATTGCTCTCTACAACTGCCTGAAAGGAGGGTGTAGAGAGGTGAGTGTTGGTCTCTTCTTCCATGTAATTAGTGACTGGTGCACGCGAAAGACTGAAAAAACAAACCTTGAGAGTGTATAAACACTGGCGTGTGGTCAGTATTCATCCCAGCAGAAGCCCAAGCCAGTGTTCTCATTAGCTGCTGTGAGGGAAAGAAAAGAAAACCTCTGTTCTAACAAAACCAGGACATGTGGATTTTAGAGTCTCAGTGCTGTGTCAGCCAAAGGCTCTGACGGTGCAGGAGTTGCAGGGAGCCACAGCGGGATGTTCACACTGTGAGCAGTCACTGCTGCAGGGTTGTCTCCAGCCTCCATCCTCATGGGAGGAGAAACAGTGTGAGATGGCAGCCACAACAGCAGCAAACATAATCACAGAATCACAATAAGCTGTGTTCTCTTGACAAGATTATTTGGTATTTGGCGTTTTCTCTGTTCCCCGCAGAGACCTAGATACAGGAGATAGAAAAAGCTAGCTTAAATAATACATTAAGGGGGGGGGAAAGTGGAGGAAAGAAAGATGGCTTTTTGTCTTCCTGTCTCAATGGACATTTTCATGTTGGGTAGAATGATGTTTACCCCTGTACAGGTAGGTGGTACCTACCCCAGTAGGTAGAAAACCAGAGCAATTCTTTTTCTGCTAACTCTGTTTTGCAAAGCAGTGTCCTATGCACCTTTCCTGATTTGTACAGATATAATCCTCATTTGAGATAACAGTATTAATTACTTCCCAGATTTTCGTATTTCTTTGTAACAGAAGGCAGGAGCACCACCTTGATTAGTGCAGTCCTACAAAAACACGGGAAACGCAGATAGGAAACAGAGGGAGTCCCAGACTGTTGGAAGCTCTCCACGTGCTCTCTCACTGAAGGCACGCTCTCAAAAGAGAAACCAACTGCATAAGATACTCTAATAAAAGCCATCACTCTGTGTTATGCCCTCTGGAAAAGCATCCATACACATATCTTTTGTAACACCTTTTTCCTTCACAGTTCTGAGTATTTATTTAATTTAGACACACGAAATGACAAATACTTTTAAGCATCATACAGTATAGCAAACCCGGTTTTATAAGTGTCCTTATGCAGAATTGTTAGTTTTCTAACGTCCCTTCCTTCACATCTGAACTGAATCTGAAAATAATGCATTTATCCACAGGGAAAAAACCAAAATGATCAAAACCTTTCATTTAGACAAGATTAAAATCCTGATTTTAAATGCTAATTGTATCAAAGGGTTTCAAAGCAAAAATTGTTTTCACAGGAGGAAAACACAAGCATAAGCCATGAGAAATACCATTCGATACTGTCAAATCTTAATTTTGAGTCCTTTATTACTTCTAAAACTAAGATTTGCTAGTTGAAATCCCACCAAAAACAAAGAGAAGGAGGACTTAGCCTCATAGCTAACACTTACGAACTAGTGTCAGCAAACCAAACGAAGCTATTTTCTCAGGTCTATGGGAAAACAGCGAGATTTGGTAACCTCACATGAGAAGGGATTCATAGCAGAACACAGATGGCTTTTAAGGAACTCAGTCCTTTTTTCCCCTCTATTTGGCCTTTGCTTTTCACTTCTGCATTATGTTTGATGAATACTTTCTTTTATTTTTATTGCACCATTATGCACAAGAGTAGAACAATAATTTTGGTCCCAATATTGTTAATGAGAGGATGCGTCGTGTTGCAATGTGTGTTCAGAAGTGATGGCAAGCGTTAGAATTTTCAGTTCCTTTTTCCATCCTCTGTGTAACACTGAGCATCCCTTAGGACATTTTAAGTCCCTCTGCATGATGTTTTAACAGCCATTTTTTATTATTTTTTAAGGCAGCCTATTCGTCCTATACCTAGTACTATATCCTGCTTGTTATGTGCCCTTTCCATCTGCCAAAATGGTTCCAGCTGTTTGATTTCAGATTGCACCCAGAGCCATGCCGTTGAGATAAATTAATTGCCTGCCCTTTATAGAGTCAAAAAGACTTCTCTCCCCCCAGTCTATGGTTTTGTTCTCGGATAGAGGTATTAACCCTCCCACAGAAAACATAACCTCCACCACTAAGGTGGAGTACAAATGAGCAATTAACCGAAGCCATATACTTTTAGCACTGGTTTTCTACCACCTGATTCCCTAATGGAGCTTTGACTTGATGATATATACATCTTTACCCTGTATGGAGCAGAATTTTAAACTGAGTTGTAACAACTGGGAACAATATGAGAGCTTTCTCAGAAAGTAAATGACAGAGAAAACTACACGCCACTACCTGAAAGGCCATAAATGTCTGTCAAAAAAAGAAAGGTTATTTAATGCCAGAGGAATTGATACTGTACTTAGGCCAGCCCAAATGCTTATCCCATCGGTGAGATAACCTTCTATTCGGTGAATTAATTTATGAATCATCTTTGAAGCCAGAAAACTTCTACAATTACTGTTTCCAGACGGGCACCAGCAGTCTCGCATTTGAGAAGCTGCCTAGGAAAAGGAAAGTTGGATGATTGTGGGTTACTGTTGGCTCTAATTTCTGATTTTCTTGTATTCCATATAAAAGCACATGTTAATGCGTTTTGGCTTTCTGATGCTTCCTGAGGTATCACAGGCACCACTAGGAAAACATCTTGGTGCATCTCATGCGGACATTACGTGCTATGCCCTCAGATGCCTGCTGAGAACATTTCATTCCTACCCTTACCAAGGTTCTGAGAAGCCAACACTGCAACTTTTTCACCCTAATTCTCACTGCTCGGTGTACCCATGTACAGTGCAAAATTAAAACCTAAGATTACACCTGAAAGCAAGGCTGTGTTAAACAAGCAATATCTGATTGGCAGTATTAGGCTATTTCAGAGCCACAAAGTGCTTCTTAGTGGACTCTGCAATAGCAAGAAAACTTCATTAGTATCTGTACAGAATAGCAATACTTTAACTGTGAAATATGCTGCCTGGGGCTGATGTAACTGAATCTGCACTGAAGCCATCTGCCAAGCCAGCAGTGTCAGGGAGTCACAGCTCCTCACACCTCTGACCGACTGAACCTGTGCCAAAGAAATTCTGCTTTATACCTGCCTGCTCCAGCACAGAGAAGGATCTCATTTCTCGGCAAGCTGCCGTGACTGAAATGCACATTGAGTAGCCAACATATGGAAGAAGAAAGGGGAAGAGATGAGTCTGCTATCAACAGAAATGTTCTTGGTATTTAAATCTTTTTTCAAAGACTATTGAAGGCGACAGGAGTCTGCCCCCATCGTAACCTAGGTGTATCAATACAAATCATACTTGGCTGAAATTACTAGTGTTTGTACCAGACTTTAATGTGTGTTAGTGGAAACTATTAAATCTATGATGCTGTCTTCTCTTTCCTTTATTCGCCCACCTGGGAAATATGGAGGATGTAAAACTCTGCTAAGATCAACTTTCCTCGGCAGAAATATTTTTATTATCCCTCTATTTCTTAATACCCAGCACAAATGTTGAGGAAAACTAGCTCCACATAAAGAAACCAATTTGCCTCCTCATCGTTATATTCACAGGGATTGCATTTCAGCAGTCAGAAAGACATAAGGGAATATTAAAATCTTTAGATAAGTGTCGACAATTATGTGAGTCGGAAAATATTGCCTATAAAGGGAGGAGGTCTCTCACGCTGCGTTGTGGCTGTCCAAACAGTAATAGGTGGATCTAATGCCTGAGTCTGGATTCCCTCATCAGTACACACACGATCAGAATTCATCAGAAAACCACAGTAGCATACCAGATACCACTAGTCTCAATTAAAGACCATTAGCAGTGCCACCGTGCATATAAGTGAGACAGATTATTGTGGCACCAGAGACAAAACAGGTCCGGAACAGGAAAGAGAATCTGGCTTTAACATCCTAAAGTGGTGTTTACGGCAATTCATAAATGTTTTGCACTTTGCTTATCTGAATTTAATGAAATTCTGAAGCAAAAAATGAAAGTCGCTGAAAAGAAAAAAAGTATCGAGAGAGAAAAAGAGAGCTATCCCAGCAAAGACAGCCAATGACCTTTCTGCTTAATCAGATTATGACAAGATCTAGCTTTCCAGAGAAGAGATGAGAGCTGACTGCAGCTATCAAAGCTAAAACACAACTGTCTCTCTCTCCTACTCATTTGATGCACAAAAAAGAAAGCCATGTAAAATTACTTTGGTAGTGAATTCAAATTTTTTGCTCTATAAAAATATGTTCTTTTAGCAGGGAGAACTTTAAAATCAATATTTTCACAGTGTCAGCTTGAGGTGAGGGTTCAGATTTAGATAAGCATTATAAAATTAAATTCAGGAGGAGAATTTCTTGCTATATGTTTTGGAGTTTACTAGTTGGAAAGATTGTTATCTCTGGCTCAGACTCCTTTGAGAGCTCTGTTTTAAATTTACTTAGGGTCAAGAATAAACAAAGGATCAACGGCTGGGTTTACTTCAGTGTGTTGATAATTTGAAGGCTAAGGAAGAGTCTGGATTCTACCTGGACCTGAAAATGAATAGCTGATTTAAGAGAAGGAGCTGTCTCCCATAGCAACTGTTTAGATTTTAGGCTGTGTACGTTCTTCATGATAAAAAAGCAAATGCTCCACAGAGAATCTGTCTTTAGTGTCAAGAGAGCTGCGATGATTTGGAAGAGAGCTGATGTTTGTTAAGTGCAAAGAACTTCTTAGGAGGAAAGCCCTTGATGCACTGAGTCAGACTGGAATGAAAGTTCAGCGTTCAGAAGGTAAAATTAATATTGTATATTCCTGGAGTTAAAGAAGCAAAGGACATTTGGTCCCAAGGACAGTAAGAGTATCAGTGGGAAATGTTAGTCCCTAAGGTCAGATTTAGTCTTGGGTTAAGGCTGGACTTAGGTTTAGAAAAAAGGATGAAGAAGAAACAGTTTGGGTCAGCCTATGTAATAGCCTGTACAGATCTTCCTCAGGCAGAAGGGCTGGATTCATAGAATCATGGAATGGTTGGAGTTGGAAGGGACCAACCCCTGTCATGGGCAGGGACACCTCCCACCAGCCCAGGCTGCTCAAGGCCCCATCCAACCTGGCCTTGGGCACTGCCAGGGAGGGGGCATCCACAGCTTCCCTGGGCAACCTGTGCCAGGGCCTCACCACGCTCACAGTAAAGAATTTCTTCCTAATATCCAGTCTAAATCTCCCCTCTTCCAGTTTAAAATCATCCCCCCTTGTCCTGTCGCTACCTGCCCTAGTAAAAAGTCCCTCTCCAGCTTTCCTGTAGGACCACTTCATGAACCTGAAGGCTGCAATAATGTCTCTCCAGAGCCTTTTCTTCCTCAGGCTGAATGGCTTCAACTGTCTCAGCCTGTATATTTTGTTTGGTGAGAAATCATTGAAATACAGCTCTATATCTACCGGAGACTGCATTCTAGTTCAACTTAGAAAATAGCACCTGGGCATTTTCACATTTTGGTTTGGTTTGGTTTGGGTTTTTTTCTGAAGAAGTTTACAGAATTAGGAAGAAGGTAGATCTTTTTTAGCTAGATCAAAAGGAAAGGAACTGTGGCCTGGGCAGACCAGCCTTGGGGCTGAATTGAAGTTAGGTACATTAGGTAATCCAACAAAAGGTTCACGAGGTGAGACTGCAGTCGTCAATTCAAAGGACTGCAGCTTTTGGGTTCGACAGTTCCGACTAACACTGAGGATGGGTACAAATTTACACAGAAAAATGATAACTCTGGATCAGATTTTCTTAAGGAAACTCATCCGGAGTTGAAAATGCAGAAAGAGCTGTCCAAAACCGAAATGTTATGAAATAAGATCTTGGCATGTGTCACTATGGGCAGAAGTTGCCTATTCCTTTGTGGGAAGAAAGAAAGAAAGGCAAAGGTGCCCCAACTTAGTTTCTCTTCACATTTCCAGAGCTGAGAGTAGGATTAAGACATCACCCAGGCCTAAAATTGATTTACTCTGAGGGGATGGAAAAATGCTTTGGTTTTATGCTTCCTCATGACTTGGAGGGCCAGATTAAGGTTAGGCACACGAGGGGTGATCAAGACACATTCGCTGCTGAATGTTGGTGGATTTCCAGACCTGAGAGTAGGATTAAGACATCACCCGGGCCTAAAATTGATTTACTCTTTTGAGGGGATGGAGAAATGCATCGGTTTTATGCTTCCTCATGTCTTGGAGGGCCAGATTAAGGTTAGGCACACGAGGGGTGATCAAGACACATTCGCTGCTGAATGTTGGTGGGGAAGTGAGGAGAAGGCTACAGTGAATCAGCTTCCAGGGGCAGCTTCATTTTGGTTGTCAGTTTTTGTCTCCTGAAATCAACTTTGTCTCAGGACCGGGACCACAGCCAACTGCCTTGTCAAGGGGCAGTTGACAACTGCCAGAGTCCGATGCACATCTCGGAGTGTTTCCCTGTGGTGTCACAATTTCGGTCGTTGTTAAGGGTAGAACGCTAAAGGCTCACAGAGGGAGTGCGCTGCTGTTGGCTCCTGCCTGGGCTTACAGCATCATGAAGACAGGTGGTGTCAGTTGTGTCCAGGAGACAAAAGCTTACTTTGGGGATGATGCAGTGCCCTGGGGCTTTTTTGATTTCTTATTTATTTAATATTGTCTAAATGGCAATCTCTGTCATAAAAAGGCTTCTAAGGTATTGCAGAACCAGTTAAGTGATTATGATTAAATAATATTTATTCCCCCTTTACTAAATAGGCCAGAACACTCTAATGCTTAAGGGTGGGGTTCAAAATTACCATTTTATGAGATATTCATCCTTACCACTGTTATTCCAAAATCCTGAACTCATTACTCAGTCCAAACTCCTGGAGACTACGTAATTTATTCAATTTTTATTAATGTGCCTTCTAGAATTACAAACTGTCTTTACAAAACTAAAGAAAAACATACTCAGGAACAGAATATATTTGTCCTAAATGACAAATTTAACACAGAAAATCCTACACAGACTTTGAATTTCATAGTGGTGTGACTAGAACTGCAAGCAAAAATATCGATCCTTTGTAAATGTGTTCACCTGAAAGCAGATCTGAAACCTTCAAAAAAGCAGTGCTCTTGTGACCAGATCCTCCATCATAGCAGTTGCTATTTTCACATCTGTAGCTTTCATTCTGCTTTAACTGAATGTAAAGAAAGCAGTGCTAACTAAAAGTAACCACAAGCCTTTGCTCATGCAATTAATGGAGAGAGAGAAAAGGGGAGCCTCACAGAGGTACAGCTTGTATGTCTGACAGCTAAGAGGATTACTTGTCACAGCTCTCAGTCTGTGTGGACAAAGTTCAGTAATTATTGGTAGACCATGATGCCTTTCTGACAGCTCATTGTTTTCAAAGCAGTTCCTTATCTGATGGCCTTTTCAGAGAGGGAGGTGGAGTCTCCACCTGCAGCCTTTCCTGCTCCTTTTGCTTTTCACGGCTGTTGACTCTGTGTAAGACGTGATTCGCCTCAGCCAGCGCTCCCTGGCAGCCCCAGTTCTGGCAGCTCTCAAGCAGTGATTTAAGCACGGCATTAAGCCCCGTGAGTCACAAATGACTTGGCATAGGTGTGAATGGGCATCAATCACATGGAGTTTTCCCAGTTAGGGGACAGTGTCATTTGGATGCGTGTGCACACATGCATGCAGACACCCACACCTCTATGTTTTGCCATGGTTTTCTGTGTTCAGCACACTCAACGTCACCCAGTCTGGCCATTTCAATGGCTCTTCCCATTGAGAAAATGCAGAATGCAGTGGCATTGTACATCATTTCACTTTTGTTAATTTTTCACAAAGGCGTAAGATCTTGACCAAAACCCGATATATTCTTCATCTTCCTTTGTCTGACAGTGACAGAAATGTATCTCATAGACTCTAATGACTCAGAATGGCCAAAAGCTTAGCTCTTCTCCCCAGGGAAAAACTGACTTAGGTGGTGCTCTGCTGGGAACCGGTTCAAACCATTCTGGATCCATATATTGCTTACACTTGTTTGATTCTGTTAGGCAGTGACCACGTCTCACCCAGCAGACATCACCACTCATTTTTTTCATCTTCTTACTTAAAACTGTAGTTATATTTTATTCTCATTAATGACTAGATTTTCCATATTTTGACATGTATTTGAAGTGTCACCTTGGTTTCAGTAACAACGTGATGCATAATTTCTTCAGTTCTCACTAAAGGCCACTGATAATCTGTAAGGTCGATTTAACATTTCGACATGTCACTTTATGTGATTCACACTTCATTCCGGGGATGGTTCAAGTCTTCTGCATCATTAGCCTGTTCTTCAACTGAAGAGGGTAAAGCACTTCCCAGTTCACCAGTTCATACTTGAAAATCTTTCCCCATCGGACACACAATCATAACAACCTTGTTGGAAGGTCTCATTCAGCATTTCTGTTTGGCAGGCGTGGAGCTTTCCTACAAGCCCTCATATATAGTTACTTTGCAGCAATGCTGTCTCAGGAGTAGAGTGTAGAGAAAGCAGTGTCTGAGTCATCTCTCACCTCCCAGTACTCTACACGATAATACTGTATTTTCTCCAATGATGCTGGTGTGCTCACATTTGATGAATGGGAGTAATGAAGTGATACAGCATCCATCCCTTGCTCTTCTCATATATCTGGAAGGCAAAGTCAGGGTCCTGTCCTGGTTCATTCCTTATTTGCACTGAAATCTAAAGAGTTTAAATCCAGATTGACCTCTGGATGAATGACAGGGTTCACTCACTCTTTGCTGTCAAAGCCCAGAAAGCTAGTCACAATTTCGCTCTACATTAAAAAGGCTGCAGATAGGATAATTACCTCATAGAAGCCAAAATTAATCTTAGGTGTCCTCCAGAACTAGTGGTAAGACATGTGCCTACACTGTCTGGGTAATAATACTGCCTCAAGGATTTGTCCATGACAGGCAGAGCTTCGCTCTTAACACTCGTAACTTTGGCCCATGACAGATAGCACCATCCCAGGCACTGGCCAGGCTTTGTTCAACGGACACAGGGGTAGCAGCTTGGAGATGGTCACCACGGTTTGATGAAGAGGAGGGTTAGAGTAGATAGTGCTCAGCAGAGCTCTTCTGCCTAATGACGTTTTGCCAGTTTTATTCAGTTGACTATCTCCCAGAAGGCAAAAGCTCCTGCCTTCAACAAGAGAGGCCATCTAATCTTACAGGACTAAAATTAGCCTTTTCGAACACCTCCAGTGGTATTTTGCCTAACCATCAGATAGTGACTGATCTTTTCTTATAAGACTGCTGTGATGGTGCACCACAGGTAGGAAGTATTTTAAAAAGGAATTCTTCTTTTTGCTAAGCTATTCCATGTGACAAGCGGCTATTTCTGTTGTACTGCCGTGTTTGGTGAGTGTATTAAGTGCCCCAGCAAGACTTCTGCGTCATCGTAATCCATTTGTCTTCTAGCTATATGTTCATGAATTTGTCTTTCCGTTTGCTAGGAGCTTGTTGTGTCTGACATGAATGCTTTTATTGAAAGCCTTCCTTGAACTACTGCTACTGGGCACCAATAAACATCACTGACCATCTTCATTTCACAATGCATCTGTCTCCCTCTTCTCTGTCTGCTCACCCAGCTTCTCATTAATTTATTACCATATACTTTATCTCTGTCTCGTTTCGCCTTATTAACTGCATGAGTTCCTGTTTTCTTATTGATTGCTAACACATTTGAGAAGCAAAATTTTCAGCAGATCCATCTAAGTCTCTCATTAACCACAAAGCCACTTTTTATTATATTCACCTACCTCAGTCTGATGAATTGCTGCTTATGCAGAAAGGAAGTTGCCACGTGGGACTGAAAGGATCCTGGCCCATTGCAGCCTAGCACCAGGCACCCTCACACTCAGGAGTTTCTCCTCACCTAGCCTGACGGACACGGGTGCTGCAGGCTCCCAATGTCTCTCATCCCCCTTCTCTTCACTTTCCCATACTCATTCTTTTTCAACCTTGACTCTTGCCTTTCATCACTGTTATTTCCACCCAAACAAACATCCTACCCTTAATTATTTTTTCTCCATTGGTTCCAATCTTGCAGTATCTGCTCCCAAATTTGGTATTTCTGATATTGTTACGAAAGCGATCATGGCTTTACCTAATGCTACTGACAGGTTACCGAGGCCCTGGTGGCCTTGCAAGATTGCACCCTCTCAGAGGTCCCCATTGCCTCCCTCCCATTACCTGTGAAGCTTAATGGTCTCTCACTCACCTTGCTGTGCAATACAGCCATCCCTCATAGGACTGTCTGTACCTTTTGTGCTTTGTTACATGCTATGGTTAGCGACTTTTCGTGTCGTGCCAAGTCATTTCCCAGTATCTCCTCTTATAGCTAAACCAGGGCCAAGTCATCTGCTTGCACACCTTAACACTTTATAAGCGCTGGTAACTGCTCAAATTAACAAGCTTAGCTTTACAGCGTTGCTTTACAACATCTGTGATCTTACCTATTTTTTTTAATATCTGTTTTTGTAAATTGCATTATTGTCTAGATCCTGGAATTAGTGTTTGACTCTGTCTAGTGATCTACAGTTCCTCACACACTCCCTTAGGAAGCTGCACAGATCTTTAGTGTCTCTGCACGTTGCACTGTGGATGATCTCAATTTTTCTGACTGCCCTGCAGCACCTAACCCTTGGATGCACTAGGCCATTACTTGCATTCGCTTGGCAGATTTGTTCTCACAGTGAGAGACACAGAAGAATCAATTTCTTCCATGGTAGGGAACGATTCAGTTCACATCCACCATCAACTAACAAAATTATCGCTGATAGAAGTCCTAGTAAGGGACAATTGGACCTTTTCTATCTTACTGCAGTTCCCATAGCATTGCAAAGCTGTGAGGTGGTCAGCAGAGCTGTTGCACAGGTGCCTCTTCCTTCCAGCAATTATTAGAAGGTACATGCAAACTCACTATGCTCGTATTTCCCTCTGGTATGTTAGAAATGCTTTGACATCTAATATAAAGGCATACTCTAAAAACAAAATTATGCAAAGGCGACCTTTGTTTGTGCACAATGTTAGCCAGTGCCTCGGTAATTCTGCTCACATTCCGCTAAATTGTCTTAACATTTCACTCTGTGGAGTATTTGAAAGTTAACATTTTGTTGAAAAGCCGAATGCCTGCATTAAACTATGCTTTATAATAGACTTCAGTTTCACAATTATAGTTTCTATCATTTTTCTGATTCACAACATTAGGTCTGAGGAAACAACACCGTGTGAACTCACAGGCGTTCCAGACGCATCACCTAGCTCATTGCTGCTGCACTGTGTTACAGCAGTCTTCTGCAGCATTAGAAATGGGTGCTTTCATTTCCTTTACTTTCTAAGCAAAAAAAGTCCAAAATTTTCCAGAAGTTATTTAGTGAATACATTTAAATCCACTACAGAGAGATGCAGTTACTAACTGCTATTGTTAAAATGCTTGGGCGGCAGAACTAGCTTCTAATTTTAGAAAAATAAGAGCCATTATCTGGACTCCACCAACTCAGTTCCTGCAGAAGTCTGTTAAATCACTTCAAATTGTCTTTTCTTATTGCTTGCAGGCACACAGTTTGGAAAAAAATTATATTTATCATTTCAGGGAAAAAAGGAAGTAATTAATATATAGATACATGCATATATAAGTAAAAATATAGACATAAAATGTACATAAAATATGCACAGGTATAAACAATAGTGCATACATACACAGGCAGAGAATACATGTTTATCATAACCCAACATTTGAATCCAGCAGTACAGTAGCTCCTTTCACATCCATGGAATCGCCATATTCACGGGTCTGGTCCTGTGACTTATGTTGGATCCCTTGACTTTTATCAGGCAAGGAATGACTCCTACATATTACATAAAATTTACTAAAACACACATGCACAAGCCCACACACATTGTATTCAGATATATCCAAATGCCCATGACACACGAGAAGGAAACAAGTCTTTTCTATCTTAACTAAATCCAAGTATATAAAATAGGTTGCAGAAGCACAGAGAATGATTCAATATTTAAACAAATATCGAGATTGTTTGCTGGATCTGACTTCAGGTTTCATAAATAATATATAATTCAGGTGGATATGCACTTTGTAGTTCACGAACAGAAAATGTGTATTGCAAAGCATGGGATGTGGCCTTCCTCTGCTCAGTACCTTATCTTATTGGGTTGTATTTTTTTAATACATTGGCATGTACCAAAGTGCTAAATAAAGAGAAGACTACTAGCAGGCATGTCTGTCTTTGCTTTTTTTCCCTGTCCTACATACCCCAGCTAGTCTCATCATTTCTTGCTTTTGTCCTCTCTAAAGCTTTTCATCATATAAGCTTCCTCCAGCAAATTCAACAGTTATTATTCTGTCAGTAGCCTTCATCACATACCCTGTCAGAAATGTGTGACAAGCTTTCTCCACCATGCTTTCTCTGCAGCCCTGGATAGTCTCTGTAAAAGTAGCAACCTATATATCCTCCTTCTTCAGCCTGGTAGTCCTAATTAGCATTCTTTGGCCTCTTAGAACTGCACTTCCACCAAATCCACACACATTTTTAGATGTATTCCCTTAATAAATCTTACTGAACACAACACTAATAAAAGCAATAACAAAAAATAAAGAGAATCCTCATGCTCAAGGTGAATGTTAATTAATTTCAGAGGATATTAAATCTGCTTATGATAGTAACACTTAACAGTCTGCAGTTTTTCCAAAAACATCACATTGCATATCTTAATGTGAATGCTGTTTGTGTGCTTGTTGCATGTGCTTGTTGCATATTTTGTTGCTCCAAAACCTGACATAATTCAGAGCCCTAATACAGCAGAGCTGGTCCCACCTGACATGAATCCACGTACCACTGCATGTTAAAGAAAAGGATTATTGGAACTCTAATCTTTTTATTAAGGTGGGATTTTCTTGATGTGAAAACTATGGAAGAAGAAATGTATTTGCTGCAGAAATGTTAAAGCTGATTTTGATCACAAGCTCCATCCACTGACTGGCTGGATGTGATGAGAAGCCTTCAACCATCCAGTGACTCTTTCCAGCCTTCTATATTCCTATCTGTGACATACAGACAGTAACAGATACCTGTGTCAAAAATACCTATAAATAAGGATGAAAATATTTAACACTTCCTTAATGAAATATGCTAGTGCCAGACCTCCTTCAGTTTCCACAATGATTTCTCACGAGCACCAGCTGAATGTTACCTTTTTAGAAATAAATAGAATAGTCTTTTCTGAAATGAGTCAGTCAGTCAGCTTAACACGAGCCAGCACTGTGCCCATGTGGCCAGAAAAGCCAACGGCATCTTGGCCTGTATTAAAAACAGTGTGACCAGCAGGGCCAGGGAGGTGATCATCCCCCTGTACTTGGCACTGGTGAGGCCGCACCTCGAGTGCTGTGTTCAGTTCTGGGCCCCTCACTAGAAGAAGGATGTTGAGATTCTGGAGCGTGTTCAGAGCAGAGCCACAAGGATGGGGAGGGCTCTGGAGAACAAGCCTGATGAGGAGCGGCTGAGGGAACTGGGCTTGTTTAGCCTGGAGAAGAGAAGGCTGAGGGGAGACCTCATCACCACCTACAACTGCCTCAAGGGAGCTTGTAGAGAGGTGGGTGCTGGGCTCTTCTCCCAGGTGATGGGGGATAGAACAAGGGGAAACGGCACCAAGCTGTGCCAAGAGAGGTTCAGGTTAGAGATAAGGAGGAAGTTCTTTACTGAGAGGGTCGTCAGAAGCTGGCACAGGCTGCCCAGGGAGGTGGTGGAGTCACCATCCCTGGATGTGTTTAAAGAGCGGGTAGACGAGGTACTTAGGGATATGGTTTAGTGGGTAGAGAGGAACGGTTGGACATGATGATCTCAGAGGGCTTTTCCAACCGAGCGATTCTGTGATTCTGTGAGTGTGTTCCTGTCTGTCCTTTGGCTCTCTGTGTTGCACCCCATCTAAATAGTTAAGCCCTGAAGGGAGGTATATGCCCAAGTGATGTGCCATTTTGGTCATCCTTAAAAAAATATTTTAATATAAAAAATCGAAGTCAACCTGCCTATGCTCCATCTAATGTCTGAATCCACACAATTACTTTTATTTTTTAAGAAAACTGTTCCCAAGGCAAATAAATCTGATTTCTGACTCATCTCATAGCTTGGCCACAATTCACGTTGGTGTTTCTTGATTGGTACTTCTCTTCTTCAGTTGGGATATAGGGAATCATATAACGTTATGGGGAAAAGGAAACCCAAAGTTCTGCAAATCCACCTTTGAATGATCTAGCAATGTAATACAGGAAATTAAATATGCTACCCAAGCACTTTTACCCATCAAAACATCAAAAGCCTGGAAACAAAATTAGAGAGAATTTTTACAAAACCACCTTTGACACTGGAATTAAAACAGAGCCCCCCCCTCCCCCCCAGTAATCTTCAGCCAAAATTATTTTTATGTCAGAGAGGTCAAAAATTAAACTGAAGACCCGCAATGAAAATGAACAAAGAACTCGGAAGAATCCTATTCTGTGTCTCTTATCAGTGACTACAACCATTAACTGAGAAAGAAATACAACCACCACAATTACACTTGGTAACCTCACACATCACAGGCTAAGTTGACAAAGAAGCTTTAAATAGGTGTGAAAGATGGTCACTGAGGAAAAGCTGTGCTGGAAATGCTGGGATGTACATGTTATGATGATGTGAGACTTTCACACATATTTATCAGAGCCTCCAAGAAGGGAGCCAGAAATAACATCCAGAATAATTAAAAAAGAAGCCACAATACTTCACATGTCGATAAAGGTGTTGTAACTGCTGTGATAGTCTCCTCCTTTCAAGAAGAAGCAAAGACTCCCTAAACTATTTCATTTCGAGTGCACCTAAAGGAAGAACTGGTTGGATTTCAACTCAGTCTAGGGCAAAAGTCCCATGCAAGTCTCATACAGAGAAACAAATCTTAAGGTATGAAACTGACGTGCGGATACAAGCAGACCCCAAAATCCATAAGATTGTAAAGTAGGTATGTTTATTCACCGGTGGGCAGCAAGGTAGATTTTTTTCTCTAGACCTTCTGCGCCGAATGCCGCTGCTCGCCGAGGTTATATGCGGTAAAATGTTACATATACATAAGATTTCCCAATACGCCTATTACATATGTGTGACCTATCCCTGCTTCGTATTAAGATTAGTTCCAGGAAGGCATTTCCATAAACTCCTCCTAACTGTGCTTGTGCAGTGCCTTCTGGTGGTTATCGTGGAGGCCTCCTTTTCGTGACCTTTAATAACCTTTGCTTGTGTGCAGACTCAGTTGTTCTCTGGTTCTTGCTCAACCCAGGGGGTCAGGTTTAGCAGGTTCTTGAGACTCTCTGGGTCTTATCAGCAACTCAAGACTTCTTACTCCACCCAGTCCACACAATTATCAGCACATTTAGTAAGTGATAAGTAATACAATGTTTCCCAAGATTTCTTTAATCCCTCTTTCATAACAGTCTCTGATAAATGCAGCATTTTTTTCTTCTAGACTGGAAAATTAGAACAGAATTAGTGTGCTACAGTGGTTATTTATAACGGCAGGATTTACAACACAGATGCATTTGAAACACCATCCAGTGACATTGGAATACCGTAGAAACACCCTTATCAGAGCTTTCCACTGGAGCCACTGACACATAACATATGTGAGTCTCTAGTGCCTTGCACACTGGGAAAGCATTGGCATCTGCTTAAAGTGATGCCAACAATGCCAGAATAAAGCATTGCAGTTTGCATCTGCTTAAATAGGTTTTTCACGGGATGAAATAATACTCCATGCCCCAATTCAAAGCAGCTTTTAAAAAACATGCTGAGAAAAAAAGCTTATTTAAAATAATACCGTGGATTGCAATGAGCAACTCAATGTACAGGGACAGTGTTATTAAAAAAAATTAAAAATGAGGGGGATTAATTTAATAAAGGAAGAAATTTTTTAAAAATTATGTATACATTGTCAGATTTGAAATAAATTTCTGTAATGGAAACTCCACTGCAGAATGGAATTAAAATGGCAGTGTTCTTAAAATATCATATTATTGTGAGGTTACTCAGCAAATGCATTCACAGAAGTGTTTGGTAATTAATTTAGATAAGTTTGGGTTCGCACTCGACCTCATCAATTCATTAGACTCACATCTTATAATTATCATACTTAAATAATGTAAGAAACTCAATTGAAAAACTGCTATGTATAAAACTCCAGTCTACAGACATGCTCATTTACAGGCATAATACATATGTATATCACCATACATATGTGTGAGTATATATATACATATATATATATCTGTAGTAGATTCCAAAACGTTTTACAAAGCACAAGTATCAGTGTCTCTATTCTATCACTGCAGAAACAGGAAAAAAAAGGCAAATTATGCTACAACCTTATTCATACCACATTCATTATATTCTAGTTTAGAAACAGAAGAAAACACATGGAAATGGGGAAAATGTATTTGAAATCAAACCACGTTTATTCTGCCAAGACTTCTCACTGGATCCTGTCCTATTCTGACCATGGTATTGTCTATGCACACTTATGTATTTGATATTTTTTGGTCATTTTCAGTCTTAATTTCCCTCCAACATGTCTAAGACAGCTCCAGAAAAAGATAGATAATTCAATTAATGTGGTCTAATGAAATTATTTGTTGGGGTATTGAACGAATTCTCCAAAACTCTTCAGTTACAGCTAATACGCAGCCAAGCAGAATGTTCCTTTTCCTCTGTTAGCTCCTTGCTGTGCTGCTTTTTGATCAACTCCTACGAGCTTTTTTAGTTGTAATGAAGGAAACTGAGGGTAATGAGTCGAAAGGGCAGCAATGATTGATTCATAATGTAATGTCTGACCTTCTGAAGGGCATTCTCTAAAAAGGCATCAACAAAACAGGTTAGGCTGTAAGAGAGATTTGAAGGCTGCAGTCTGAAGCAATTCAGAAGCAGGCAGACAGGTGGGCTACGCAAAGGGGTTTTATCTCAGCAGTTAACAGGACTCTGGATGCCTGGTGATATGAAAGGGGCTGGCTCGCTGGGAGAGTTTGAGGAAAGAACCAACTCCCAAGAAAGCTTTGTTAATATATGAGGCTGAAAGTGTTTCAGAAAGAGACCTTTAAAGAGCATTTTAAGGATCTAGGGGTTACAAGATGTTGCCATGCAACACACGTACACAAATGTTCATTGGTGATTTAGATTTCATTTTGCTTGCAATAGTGTCTCAAATCCATTTTCACACTGATTCATCTTTCAGTAACGCAGACAGAAGCCCTCAGC
>NW_010201169.1:41617-49323 GCF_000695765.1 Mesitornis unicolor
CCTGACACCACCTTTCCCTTGTTCTCTTTTAAGGACAATTGGGTGAAAAACAGTGCAAACTGAGGGCATACCTCAGTGGTGTACCACAGAAGGGATGTTATTGTGTGTATTTCTGTGTATACCACAGAAAGTGGCATACCACAGAAGGGATGTTATTGTCTATACAAGGCTAATTTGCTGCGTTCATACTCCTTTAAACATCTGTTAGTGCAACATCTGTTGAAGATTGCTATGATTCTACATCAGCAGAGATGTCATTAGGAAAAAGCACCTGCCGATGAAAGGAGGCTGGGCTTGGAGGTACATCTATGACCTGGGTCTGGCCCTTAATGACTGCAACTATTCAAAAGAGTGTGGTGCTGTCCCTTTTTCTGGACAGACATGTACGGACACCTCAGGAACCTGGAAAAGTGTGAGACAAAAAAGATGAATTAAGCCATTTCAATGTATATCACTGCTAAACAATAAAATTACACCAACAGCAACAGGGTTTCATAAAGTTGAAGAATCCCATTGCATAGATGACAAAGAAACCCAGTGTTTTCTCTACTTTCTCTCCTTTGGGAGAGGGAGCATTTCTAATTTCCGTTTTGCCCAAAAGCTCAGGTAATGAAAAGAAAGATTTTAACATCCAGCAGAGTGTTCATAATTAATTATTTACCACGTACCCCAAAACAACTTCATATAAAAAGCTCTGAGTTAAGAACTTCCTCAAACTAAATTAATCTTAATTTTTGCAATAGTCAAAATAGAATTCATTTGTGAACTCTCAAAATATTTTTGTTGTTGAATTAGAGAAAAGGTCATTACCACTTCAAAAAGCCAAATATCACTGCCCTTTCTTTTCCTCATTGCTAGGTCAGCGCCAAAGAATTTTAAAAGATACTGATTTGGGATAAAAAGATGTGAAAATCTGTTTTCCTGGAAACTTCTTTTTATACTGGCACAGAGTCCTTTCAGTTGTCACTAGTATATTAAAGTATCTCATCTTAGACAGAAATACCTCTTTTATGGCCAGATGTTAATTTACGGAAAAGTAAATGCAAAAAAGGTTGAGCTGACCTCCTAAATGATCGACTGTCATGACTGGGAAATGTGTCATAGGGCCGCAAGTCTTTACTGGACAATCACTTTAATTATTTAGATAGAAGTGTCAGCTGTGCAAGCCATACGTGTGCTCTCAGTTTGAAATTAAACAGAAATATTTCTAGAATTACGAGACAAGAGCGGATAAGGAAGAAATGTAGGAGGGGTCACTAAATATGGAGACAGAATTCAGACTTTCACCTCTAAACTCAATATGTCCGGCCTCATGTTCTGTTGTATGATACCAAGTATAGAAATCCATGTTTTATCAAAATCTCATTAAAATCCTTTATGAAACTGTTCTCTAAATATCTAACAAAAGCAATGCACTGAAGCAGACTGTACTGCTTAGAGTATCTGACTAATATAATACCCTTCCTTCTTCTAGTCTAGTATTTTCCAAAAAAATCTGCTGTGGAACAAGTAAGTTATATCTCCAAGGACTGATAATGACATTGACCAAAAAGACCCAGAAAAGAAATAAGGAAGAAAACAATGTAAGCATATCTGAGGGACACTGTATCTATTCTCAACTTCTTGTGTTGTTAACCTGCAGGTTTTTTGCTTTCCCAGAAATAAACAAGAAATCTCAGTACTTAGACACAACTTTGCTATCAACAGTGTAAATCTGAATGCTATCTGCCATCATGTCATAATGCAGATACACAGCATTCACGGTGTTGGTGGATTTGACAAACAAAATGCTGTTGGCGGGTTGTTCTAGCTGTTCACGTCCTGACATTTTTCCAAGGGAGACCACTTAAAGTTCATTTTTATGCGTTTCTGGCTAGAAAGCTTCTTAAACTGCTGGAGAAGAGGAATCTCCACCTGCCATAGCACCTATGTTCTGATGCTTTCTGGGGTTCACAAAGAACTGTTTTGAACCATATGTTGCTATGGATTCCAAACCAAAAACACAGAGAAGGGCAAGTAGAAAGTGATATTTTTTTTCTCCTTTCCTCTTGTTTTCTCTATATTTCTTGTTCTCTACCTGGACTAGATGAAACTGACGTGCGGATACAAGCAGACCCCACAGTCCGTAAGATTGTAAAGTAGGTATGTTTATTCACCAGTGGGCAGCAAGGTAGATTTTTTTTCTCTAGATCTTGTGTGCCTGATGCCGCAGCTGGCTGAGGTTATATGCAGTAAAAAGTTACATATACATAAGATTTCCCAGTACGCCTATACATATGCATGACCTATCCCCACTTCGTATTAAGATTAGTTCCAGGAAGTCATTTCCATAAACACCTCCTAACTGCGCTTGCGCAGTGCCTTCTGGTGGTTATCGTGGAGTGCTTCTTCTCATGACCTTTAATAACCTTTGCTTGTGCGCAGACTCAGTTGTTCTCTGGTTCTTGCTCAACCCAGGGGGTCGGGTTTAGCCGGTTCTTGAGACCCCTCTCTAGTTCTTATCAGCAACTCGAGACTTCTTACTCCACCCAGTCCACACAATTATCAGCACATTTAGTAAGTGATAAGCAATACAATGTTTCCCAAGATTTCTTTAATCCCTTTTTCAAAAATTTATGAAGTTGTGCAAGAGTTTGTCCTCACAATACACCACCTCAAATCACCTCGAAGGATGCAACAGATCTCACCAGCAGCGTCTGGATAAGAACTCTTTACCTGAATTACAGATACCTGAATGTATGCAATCTTCAAATAAGTATAACAAAATTCAAATAAAAATGTAGCTTACTTACATGGAGTTAATTTTCAAATTAGAACTTTGTATAGAGTATCTGATTTCCAGCTGTCAGATACACAGAATTTTTTTAAACTAAAGGTCCCCTTTGTATTTTTAATCACAAGTACCATAAATGCAGTTTAGGAGAGACAAATGAAATTTGTGAATTTGTCATCTGCAAATACTGGGATACATGCAGTGAACACACAAAACACCACCAGTAACATAAAAAAATCAGCTTTCCATCATGCACCTGAACTGAAATCAAGGGTTTTCCAGATTTGAGTTATATATTAATTTTGTAAAAGGCATGGGGTTTGGTGCTGTTAGAAATATAACCGAGTTTTGAGAAATTAAAACCTACAAGCAAAAAGTAAAGCGTATTTTCCATTGCTTCTCCTTCTCCTCAGGTTTCCAGTAAATTGTCTATTAAGACAGTTTTTTAATAACCTTTTTATGCTGCTTTGGTAGTATTTTCTACACTTAACTTCATCACTTTCTCTAATTTTACTGCAGTAACATCAAAATGTAATGATCTTATTGCCATAAAGCAAAGTATTGTCATAAAGACATCTTTTCACAATCTGCAAGTGTTTAAGTAGGGCAAGCAGGCCAAAAGAGAAAGTTTCCTTGGCACTCCGTGGCAAGTACAAACACCAAACCATACACGGCTCAGCTTTTGTTCCTGGTTCCTTCACCTTCCCCGTCCCCCTTTGCCTTGAGGCGCAGGGGGATGGCAGTGAGGGGTTGCAGTCTCTCCCGGCTTTGGCTTTTCATGAAACATTACCAAGCAACAGTCACAGAATCACAGAATCTCAGGAGTTGGAAGGGACCTCGAAAGCTCATCCAGTCCAACCCCTGCCAGAGCAGGATCACCAGACCAGGTCACACAGGAACACGGCCAGGCGGGTTTTGAATGTCTGCAGAGAAGGAGACTCCACAACGTCAGTCAGGTGAGAGGTATGGAAAGTCAGTGTCAGCTCAGCTGGGGATGCCTTGCAGCTTTGTAGCTCAGTTAACATGGCCTTACTGGTGCACATCTGTAGAAACAGATGCCTAGCAGTTAAGTTGATTTTGCTTAGCTTTGTACAATTGCGTTGTATATCGACTTCTCTAACTAATAGAGAGTAATAACAGAGAATAAAATGCATCATGCAAGAATACAAGCATGGGATGAGAGCAGATAATATGAAAATAGAGAAACAGGATTATACTGGAGGCTGCAGGACTATCAGAACTCATCAGCAGTCAGGTATTGGTCACTAAAAACCACAAACTCAGGAGCTAGGTAAAATCAGCTTTAAGGGTAACGGACCAAAGAACAAGTCTCCAAAATCTGTAAACCACACTATGTAGTACATGCATACATCGCATGGAAAGGAAAAAACCAAGAGCAAGCGAAAGGTCTGCATTAGCAAATGCATAAAAATTAACTTACCTGGACTCAATAATGTAAAGGAGGAAACACCGTCAGCAAGATCCACCTCTTGGCAAAGGACATTCAATGCTGACGACTCGCTGTAAGTCTCCTGTCCCAGTTAAAATCATCAACCTCAGGAGTCAAAAAGGCACTAAAAAGAGGAGCACAGCATCAGAGAAAGAGGTAAGGGAGAAATGTATCAGCTTTAACCATTTATCACATGAACTTGCAGTGTTACCTGCATTGCAATAGAACTAATAATAATTCTTTGATTAGACAGTTAAGACTAATTAAGTGAACAATAATTCTTGGCTTTGCATATAAGGTGCATTCCTTTAGGCCGCATAAACTGCACAGGCCATAATGCAACAAATTGATGGAGAATTTGAGCAACATAGTCTGCAAATTGGATGCAACAAACTGGTAACAGATTGGTAGACCACGCACCATTAACACAGACTGTTGAAATTTAACACAGTAAATTGGTAGCAGTCCTAACATACAAACTTCCAGGACACAAACCACATTCTCTGCAGAAACACCGTTGGAAGTAGGTACGAGCAAGTTAAATTCTGGTTTCTTCTGTACTCCAGGTAGGAAAGCACCTCCCTATTCTGTTTAAGAGCTAGATTTTCTTCCTTCTGTGCTGCCCCCTCGTTGGTAAGATATCTTTCCCAGCAGTACAGAAGGTTCAGAAGGATGGCGAATTTACTGAACGAATTTACTGTCCATTCAAACTGAAATCCTGATGCAAATAACCTCTATGAACAAGGGTCACCTTTGCCTTTACAAGGCTAAGTAACGAGATTATTTGAGTTCTAGCCTAACATTAAGCACAAGCCTTCCTGAGCTGCTTTAGAGTGGACTTTGAAACTGTGCAAGATAGAGTTAAATTAGAATATATTCCAGATTCTTCCTTTTCCTTCATGTTTTCTCTTGTCACCTAGCTACCGCACCAGCTGCTTTCTACCTGCATTTTTTTTTCTTCATTCTGTTATTACAGAAACCAGATTAGACTGTTTGCGTGTTATATGCTTCGTGGTTTTGTGGGTTTTTTTGAGATAAGAGTTACAAACAGAAATGTTTAAGTTTCTTAACCAAGAAGGACAAACAAGCAGGGGAAAAATCACTTGTTCATCTGCTGACCTTTGCTCACTGTGATTTGTCAGACCAAACAAGACTTTGGGTGCATTGTGTTCTCTTCCTTCATCCAGACAGTGCCTTTTACCACAAATTATAACATAACTCTTCAGCAGTGGGGGAACTTCTTCCTTTTTCATGGAGTATAATGACGTACTTTTATTCTGAAATCAAAGACACACCTCTTCCAAGACTCTATATCTACTTTTAAAACCATCAATTAGCTTAATCAAATAGCTTATTGATGTAACAACCAAGGTTATATTTGTTGCTTTCTACATATGCTTCCAATCTTTTTCTGAATCTCCCTAGGTCCTGTAAAGGTCCAGAAATGTCTCAAGCATTCACCTAAGGTGCTAAGGTGAAGGTCAAGGCTTGTGGGTGCGGGATACAGAATAACAAAAGCAGAGGCTGAGCACTGACCTGAACAAAGGCAAGCGTTGAGCATCTCGGCACCTGGTGGTCTGGCACTGAATCATCCGAGTGGCACCTGGGGTGAGGGGGAAACCTCCCAGCCCCTGCTACCCTGGTAGATAAGATAAGCAGACCGCTTTTCACCACTTTCGTTTCACAGAACAAGCCAGAGCTCCTGCACCTAGAAGAGGTCAATCAAGACTGAAAAGACTTGCCTCCCCATACCTGTGAGGAGCATAGGTGCTAATTTACTAATGAGCATGAGAAGCAGGGAAACTTAACTAAAGGGAAAGGGCTGGCTGCCTATAAAACCTGCAAAGATAGCTGTATATATGGTGTTCTCAGTGAGTGGACACCCTTGTTGGCAGTCGTGATGCAGGAACCAGCACTTGTGAGCTCTTTCTTTCTATCTCTCTTTTCCACTCTCTCCCTTTCCATTTAAGTAACCCAAGGCCCATATTGCCGATTGTTGTCAGCTATTAAGAAAAACTGCTGTTGTTTGTTGCTGTTTCTACCTGCCGCTAATGGCTGTCGGCTATTCAGCTGATAACTGTGGAAAAGGCTACAGTTGTTTGGTCTGCCACGAATTTGTTGTTGAGCTGATTGTCTTGAGCAAAGCTGGTAAGTGTAGTGTTGGTGATCGGAACTGTTCAATAAACACTTCGATGAGGAACCTGGATGCTTGTCTCACTGTTTTTCAACCTGCTGAAGATCTGTGGATCTGACTCAATTGTCTCCCTCCTAAGGCTGAGACATGACAAGTCCTCAGACTAGTGATGATTAACAAGTTCTACTGCTTTCTGTGCTGCCTTCTGCACATGCTTTTGCAGGCAAGGTGTGTCCTTCTCTCTCTGCGACAGCCACTTTTCTGGGTAATCACACCATCCTCAGTTTTCCTTTAGTTAGATGTTCATGCTTACATCTTCCTGTCTCCTCCACCATGTGTATTTGTGCCATATTCTCTTGCATTTGTCGCTTGTGCCACTCCTCGAGCAAGGAGTCCTGATCTTTTCAATCTTGCTTCACAAGGGAGTTTCGTGTGCTCCTAATCAGTACGAAAAATCTGACTGACAAGCGAAGAGGTCGGAGATTGGCAAAGCTAATGGTTTACTTTAAACTGCTGCTGTGGAGCAGACGGCTGATTCACGAGCATCTGAGCTGCCTGCACACTGCTGACGCTACAGATGGACAGAGATGATAACTTTGTCAGTCACCCCATATTACTCCGGCTCTGCATGTCAAGCGGAGCCCTGATTCGTATCTTTAAATGCCTTTTACATCTCTTGGGGAGTTTTGAGATGGAGAGGCCTGAACTGAATGTAGTCATCCTAGGGCAGGCATACTTTTTATAACATTATTATAATAATATAATCTATACAATTTTTCATTCATTTTATTAACAAGCTCAACATTGTATCTGTTGTTGTTTTTTTTTAATCACAGCTGAAAAATGAGTAGATAGCTTCAGAGATCTCCACAAATTACTGTCTTGATTGCTTCCTGAATAGAATCTCTCAACACACAATGTCCTGAGTTTCATATCAGAGACATTTCATCTGGGAGTAAAGAGTAAATTTAGAAGCTACAAAGTCGTATTTTTCCTTTCCCAAGCACACCAAGGTGGATTTGGGTGAAGACTTCAGAGATCTGATAGGGATCTCGATGACCTAAGGAAGACAGTCGCTGACCAGGAAACACAAACAGCTTCCCATTGTCTGGCAACGAGTTAATTTGCCAGAAAGGAGCTTCACCTCTTTACCGGCTGAAGTGTCACTAATTGGTGCACTTCAGAAAGGCCACCTAAAATCCTGAGGATAATTACTGCTGCACTGATATTATCTACAGTAGTAACCTCTGGAAAGGCAGCAGTGTTACCCCACCTGGCCTTTCTAAATTGTAGATCCTTACTGTAAGTGCTACGTGATAGTGTGTAGTCTGAGTAGGCTCACAGAACCG
>NW_010201169.1:49345-51442 GCF_000695765.1 Mesitornis unicolor
AGGATCTTTTTGAATATATATATATATATTTTTAATCACTAATTCCAGGAAGTGGCAGGTTTTTATTCTTGGGCAAAATGAAACTGTGTTATTTCCATTACTCAGAAACAGATTAAAATTACTGAAATTGTAACATCTACCTATTTTAAAATAACTTTATTAGTAGCTGTAAAAATAATATAATTTTGTGTTTATAGCTGTCCATGCAGTTTCTTACCTAAATACTTTCTTACAGAAAGCTTTGAGAATAAGGACTGATGTCTAGAGAAAGAAGTCACACAAGATTATTGTAGGTGACAAAAAAAGGAAATCCTCCCCAAAATGAGTTAAAATTAATTTCAGTTGTAAGCCATATATCTGAAAGTACATTAGGGTGTTGTCAAAATATGCAATACCCACTTGCTCTGTCCCTTTAAGTAGAATAAACAGATTTCTTTTTCCTCCAGTTACTACAGAGTAGAACAACAGTCCTCACTGGGAAGCTACTTATTTAAAAACAATTTTAAAGCACATTTGGTGTAGAGAAGGTATTTTCAAAGGGTTGGGTTTTTTTTTCATGAGGAATGCATCAATATTCAGTCATTAGTAGTGCTCACATGCATAAGTAGATCTTTAAGTTCTTGCTAATAGGGTCATTAAATGCTAAGTTAGCATCAGGTGTTACTTATTCCTTCTAAGTATCAACAACAATGCTCTCACTATGTGACACTAACGCTAGCCCTTCCCCTAGCCCCCCAAACACTTCGTGTTTTCTTAGCACCCTTTCTGCATAGAAAACAAAATTCGCACTTCACAGGATCAGGTCATTGGACATTTCCTAAAAATTATATCATGAGTTACACTCAGGAAATAATTACAATAGAATATTTTGCTTCTCATAATGCAAAAGCAAGCTTGGCATCAGAAGAAGCAGCTTTTATTTATTTATTCATCTATTTTATTTTTTAATTTTTTAATAGGATGCATCGGTAGCGCTGTAAAATTTCAGTTTTCCCAGCAACAGAATCAATGGAGTGCTATATCTAAAATCTTTTGAATTCTCTAAACGTACCGAGTGACTCGTGTAAGTCATTTCAGAGGGCAAACGACTGCAGAATCGCCTTACTGAAAAGTTCATAATGCCGGCCTTACTCCCTCTCCAGTTATCGAATTCTTCCAGAAGAGATATGAAAGCATAGTGTCGCAAAAATAGTGCTTTTATAGGAAGCTACTGCCAACCAACCCGTTACTGGAGTATGTGCGTAGAAGGAGGTATTACTGCATCCCGTAATGTAGGAAAGAGAAAAGGTTTTCCACACACTGAGGCAGCCTTGAGCATACACGAATCACCAATATTATTTGCAATTAACATAGCAAATGAGGTATGCATAACTACACATTCAACAGCTATTACAAACCAGCACATTAATATTTATGCTTTGCACTTCGCTGTCCATTCCTACCACATAACTTATTTAGTTATAAACTCTTTGAAGTGCAATGATTTCTTTTAGTAGCTTTGCTGCAATTCAATTCTAATTTGGTTTTTATGTAGCGTCTTTGATACAATGTATGTTGAATTGTGTGATAGTAAGGTAAAAATAATGAGAGCGCTTTCCAGAGCTGCATATCGCTACTCCCATTTTAAAGCGATAAGGCAAAATGATATATGGACATAAGCTAGAGGTAAAAAGAAAATGAATGTGTATTTTAAATCAGAAAAAAGCAACATTCAACTGCTGCTCCATTAGCTTTCATCTTTCCTTCATTAAATGGTTTACGAAAGGCATCTTATAAAAGAATAGCACTCAGAAATACATGTACTGCTCAGAAAAAGGAAGACACTTCATATTTCACGAAGCTAATTACGTTATTCCTAGTTTCATTCTGTGTAGGAGATGGCAAGGGAGACCTGTAGATGAAGTACGAATCACTGACTTCACCATCTTTCAGGCAAGGGTGTCAGAACCTATTTCTTAGATGGGCTAGAAACTTCAGGGATTTGTAACTCAGGTGACAATGCAATTATCCATATGCTGTGGTGTGATAATGACCTCTGTTAAAACAGCCCAGGTCATGAAGTCATGTCCAGAGTCCAGCAGGCATTGTGTTTCAAGC
>NW_010201169.1:51453-82964 GCF_000695765.1 Mesitornis unicolor
CCGGCAGGAGACTGCCGGTAGAAACTCACGGCAAGGCACAGACATGCGGAAAATGCAGGGAAAGCACGAAACCCGCCATGAGAGATTACACTTAGCACTGCTTAGCCATTCTGGTCCACTGTGTCTAAAGACCACTTGGAAAGTAGGAGGGAGGAAATTCAGCAAAATGAACAAGTTGTTCAAGGGAAGCCCAGCTTTGTTTGAACAAATCCTAGGGGTTGAAAATCATCCTTGTGTGGACAGACTGAAAACTTTCCTAAGTACCCAGCTCCACTTGGTTTCAATGGGGTTAGAAATCAAGTGGATACTTAAGACGCCTAAAAAACTTGAAAAAACCTTTTCTTTTACCATTCTGACAAGTATGGATTTTTTCTTTTTTTTTCTGAGGAGTTGATCAGCTTTTACCCTGACCAAACAATTGTTACTATCGTGTTGGGCCTCCAAAATTCTCATACCCCCTTAAAAAAGGGGGAGGAGAACAACAACACAGAGAAGCAGCTGTGTTCCAGTGCAGGCCATAGTTACAGGAGGTGTTACTTACTCTGGAACAGATTGTACAGCTACTCTCAAGTTCAGAGAATGCCATGTAGCAAAGAAAAAGTTAAACCATGTAAGTTGGACAGGCTGGATCGATGGACCAAGGCCAATTGCATAAGGTTCAACAAGACCAAGTGCTGGATCCTGCACTTGGGTCACAACAACCCCACACAGTGCTACAGGCTTGGGGAGGAGTGGCTGGAGAGCAGCCTGGAGGAGATAGATCTGAGGGTGTTGGTTGACAATTTGCTGAATATGAGACACATTGATGTGATACTGAGAGACGTGGTCTGGCTCCAGATTTGGTGGAGTTAGGTTATGGTGGATTTGATGATCATAAAGGTCTTTTCCAACCAAATGATTCTATGATTTGAGGAAGCTGGGGCTCTTTAGCTTGAAGAAAAGGAGGCTGAGGGGTGATCTCATTAATGTTTATAAATTTGTAAAGGGCGAGTGTCAGGAGGAAGGAGCCAGGCTCTGCTCTGTGATGACCAATGACAGGACAAGGGGCAATGGGAGCAACCTGGAGCACAGGAGGTTCCACATAAATATAAGGAAAAACCTTTTCACTGTAAGGGTTACGGAGCACTGGCCCAGGCTGCCCAGAGAGGTTGTGGAGTCTCCTTCTCTGCAGACATTCAAAACCCGCCTGGCCGTGTTCCTGTGTGACTGCTCTGGTGATCCTGCTCTGGCAGGGGTTGGACTGGGGGAGCTTTCGAGGTCCCTTCCAACTCCTCATATTCTGTGTTTCTGTTTTTAATTGCATACAGTTTCTTACCTAGACTGCAAAGTAGCACAAGATATACCCTACTCATTGGCAACTCAGAAGTACAAACAAGCAACAACAAGTCAATTAACAGCTCAAAAGAATAACAACATCAAATTAACCAGCTAAGTTGGTAAAATATGAAATACATCAACAGTTCCTTGTAATTTCTATGCAATGTATCCTCTACCTCATCCTCCAAAGCTGGCTGACTCATTCAGTAGTCCGTCCCAAAAAATTACAGAGGGAAGGCAGCCACCTGCCAAATGACACACTTCAGATCCAAATGGAGAGATGGAACAGGAAAGCTCAGAGCTCTTTTAGGCTGGTGGGACAGCAGCTCTTGTGTAAGTGGTCTTCCCAAAATAAAGGTTACTTGTTTTTAACCAGTTTTTCACACCACCTGCCAACCCAATACATGGTTTCCAGGAAACATTCTGGTGTTATGTGGTACTTACCACTTAATCTTAAATAAAAATCTCTTGACTCCTAGGCTATGAAATATGCATGTGCTGTCCTTGTTCGACTTAGGACTGATTCAAGTATCTAATGAACTGCTCTACCAGCATCAGTCTCAAATAAATTACATGTGCACGCAAGATTTGTCTTGGACTTCCTACCAAACACTTTCTGACATTAAAAACAAGTGCAAGAATGGTGAAAGAAATGGTATCACCAGAAATCAATAACACAAAACCTCACTGAATCAACATACCTGTTATTAATTAAGACATTGGTAAAACTTCCATGCTTTCAATCAGCTTCAGGAAGATGATGTGAGTCTAGAAGTTTGTAATACTGATAGACCAAAGGACTTATTTTTTTGCTGATATGAAATATTCAATGGGCATAGGGTTTATAATCCTACTGCAGTGGCTAGGGGCATAGAAACACAGATTTCTTTCTCTGTTATGGTGTGCTGCCCTGCTAGAATAATAAAAAATGCTGAAAAACCAGCTGGAACACTGTTTGACATGGATTCTTATAACCCATTAAACTCAATGCAGTCATCAAATAAGAAGGAGTCACTTTTGAGGTATGGACAAACATAGATAAAAAAATTATTAGGTCACTTGTGTGTCTCCATAGTCACAAATGGTGAGTGTGTCTTTTCATTTAGAGATTTCTTTTCCTGTGGTGGTTAGAGCCTCATATTGAAAATAAACAAAAACTATCTTGAAAAGAAAAATAGCATCTTCCTTTCATTTCAGAAGATTACAAAAGGTATGCAAGGGTCTTGGTGGAAAGGTGAGCACTCTATGATTGTTCAGAGAAATATTTTTCCTAACTGATACCTGAAGTATATGCCAACTTTTAGAAGTCCTTCCGTTTTCCTATAGCAACCAAGGAATGCACCTGTGTTTCTGACAGAGATAAGCAAATTGTAAATGCTTTGGCCATGTGGCGCTCTTACAAGTATTTAACCACCCTTCTCTTCATAACAATCAGTTTTTCTGCCTTAATAAGAATCAAGATTGTGACAGAGGAAAAAAAAGTGTATAATAAAAGGAGAGCTACTCTTGTTTAAGTGTGGGCAGTATTTTTTGTGGGGAGATAATTTTTTTTTTCCCTTGTGCAAATAAGATCATAGAATTATGGTGACAGCAAAATTCTGGAGGCTGAAACTTCCTAAGAAATCAAAAATAAATATTTCATTCAGAAGTGGAAGGGATATTTTTTATTTTTTAGTAAACATTATAATTTCTTATAGAATTACTGAGAAGTGGTATGTCCTTAAAATTTTCTTCATCAGATGTAGATATTTTTTCTTGTATACTAGAAGTGATGCAGGCTATTGATTAGAGCGACAACTTCAATTTGGCTATTCAATCTGTACTGCTACAAGCCCCTCAATTCTGCCAGATCAGAGTAGCTCTTTCCTGATCCATATTTTATACTGACACAAGACATTCCTGCAGCAGATACATCTGTATTCCAACTCAAGTCTGGATCACGGCAGCAGTTTCACACCTCTTCTGCTTCACATATTCCTTGCAAGTGATATTCCTTATGGAGGCAGAGTGCAACCTGTTGGGCTGTATTTCTCAGCAGCCACTGCTAACCACTAAAGAACTGTACGTAGTCTGAAATGAAAGTGAAATCCACCTAAAGCTGAACAAAAGGAAAAAGTTGTCTCTCTCTGCTACCAGTAACAATATTATGATCCCTCCAAAAAGCTGTCTGCCTAATAAGTAGCTATTTTTCCCAATACCTTACATGTCAACTATAATTCTTTCATTCATTTTGGCACTCTCACTGCATGAGAATTCCCACTGATTGCAATCATAGTAGATTTTGGCTCAAAATTGGTACTTGGGAATGAACTGTGCCTGATTAACTGTTTCAGGACATGATCCATGTCGATAGAAAGAGTGACACTGTTTAGTGAGCACAGTCACTAATCCTATGTCTCCAATCCGTAATCCGATTAACCTCGAGCTGTCTTGGTGTTTTGGAATTCTGTCTTTTGGGTTTTGGGGGTTTTATTTTCGAAAATATATAATGAATGCTCTGAATGGTATTGGTTCTGCTATTGTTATTGTTATTATTCTGAGGGTTTTTTTTCCCTAGAACTTTCTCATTACCTTGGCTGTAGGGTGACTGCAGTATGCTAACGTAGCCCAAAAATACTCCTGCTTTTCTGAATGCATCCTTAAAGGCTGTGCTTTATTCTTCTCTCTGCTATTATTTTCTTTAATTCTTGAGTTTACTCCAGCTAAACAGTGATTTTTTTAAATTTACACACCTCCATGCAATTTCAGACGTGAGAATTTTCACCCATTGATTTGGCTCTTAGGGGTGCCAAGAACTGTCCCTTTGATCTCATTAGCATACAGAATAAATCAGTGATCCCAGTGACCACAGGCTACTCTCTGTTTATGTCTGAGAAATTTGCTACGAAATTAATGATCCCTGGTCAGTTTGTTTTCCCATTTCAGCTCTTTCATAGCATCCTGCTTTGTATATATACTACGTAGCCTTAAGAAGAGTTCCTGTACAAGGAAATCACTGAGTGCAATAACAAGAAAATAAACTGCGTTCAAGTCGATTCCAGGATGGTATTGCAAGTCTGAAAAACAATATTAAGATCTGTTAAATTCTGCTGGTTGTTGTGTAACTTCTGTGTTTGTGTCTGTCGAGACACTGGGCAGTCTACTTAAAATAAAACCTTGCTCGGTTCAAACTAAGCTGGGCTCAAAAAGTGAAAAAGTTATCAGGAGCTCTGCACTGGCAGAGAGTTTTGATGCCCAGCAGTCCATGTTTATTTTCCAACTGATAGTATATTTTGATCACGCTAATGACAAAGCATGGTGACAGCAATTTGAAGTTTATGTTTATCTAATGATATCTAGAGGGCACCACAGTAATCTTTGTTCACAAAGCAAAATATACATCAAACAGCATCAACAAAACAAACAAACAAAAAGCCACAAGAAGAATGCTTTTATTCCTATAACTGAAGTACACGATATTTCCACACTGCGATCAGCATTAGTGAGATACTGCTCCATCTTGCTAAAGTTTTCATTACTTGCTTTTGGCTAGGGATTTCTCCTGACACAGACCATCTAGAAACAGGAAGAAAAAGCAAATCAATACTCCAGCTAATCTGTGTTTCTGAAGGCAGTTTGTTTCTTCCACAAAATTGTTATTTTCTCTTTATAATCTATACAGCAGATTAGCGTTTAAGAAAAAAAACACACAACAAAACAACAAAACAACAAAACTAAACAAAATTAAAATCCGTAACAGCAAAAAAGCAACATTTTATAATCAGAAATGTTTCCTGGACTGAAAGAAGCATTACCTATGCTACCGTAGGATCTGAAAAGTTTCCAGGTTGTTCAACATTAATATTAAAGTCATCTAGAAAAGCATGATAGCAGTAGTGACATTGCGCACAAAGATAACCAATAAAGCATATTAATTTCTTCTATTTTTAATTTCATCCAGCCATAAGCCATCCACTGTTTAGTGCAAGATTAATGAATCACACTCTAATTGCTTTTCACATGTCAAACTCTACTCTGAGTCTTAAGGTTTCAAGAATCTAATGTCAAAACACTTGTTTTTTTGGCTAAATCACAGGAAGCTAACTCCATCAAATGTGGTGATGCATTAGGAATAATATTGATTGCAGAGTTTCTGAAGATTTCAATCTGTTCTACAGTCGGAGGAGACTACAACACTCTGCCATTAGTTTGAACAACATAAATTGATTCAGCCTTGAGACGGAGGAATGCTAGCACAACAGTAATGCACTCTTCTATGAAAACAGTATGACCAACTTCTAATCGTCACATCAGCTAACTTTTCACATTAATCACTTTTGTTCAGCAGACAGGCTCCTGGCACATGATTGCCCAGACTCAGTGTGTTGGGTCCCTGCATGCACAGTGCCTTGGAGAGCTTTTTTTATGGGGTTGTGTTAAATTAAATGACTTTGCTCCTCTTAATCCAAAAAAGTTTCTTCTGTTCCTCCTTCACACTGACAATGAGATGTGGCAAGAAGGAGGACAGGAGGTCGATATCTTTATCAAGCTGATACCAACGTGGGGTTTTGACACCTGGCAGATGATAGCAAACACTTTTAATCAAACCAGCTTTTTAGATCCTTTAGTATCCTCGCTCGCTGTGTTGTCTAAATGCCAGGCTGAGCTGTCTGTCACATTAGCACAGCCCCTTTACTCTTGCTCCTGCCTTTTCTATTTCTTTTCTGTACATGGTATACAGCTACAGGCTTTACAAATAGAAAATATGAGGTCAATAAAGGGGAGATGTTTTTAAAATCCTTTTCCAGTTCTGTAGATGTGACCATATAGTAGAGCCACATTCTAGTGGTTGCATTTCGTCTTATAGGTAAATGCTATAGAAGTGACACAAATATGAAAAAGTGATTGTTAGTTTGTGGTGCATTGATTATATCAATTTGACCAGAAGACTGCCTACTCAGCAATGATCAATAATCTGTTCTTTTTTTTCTAGAGCCTAGAATTAAACAAGTTCCTTAAAGAGCTTGTAATAAATGCAGTTCAGGTCTCCAGAGACTCATTCCTGTCCGGGAGTTCGAAAATAAATGTCTGCAACTGAATTAAAAATTGCTCTAAATACATAATGACATTCCAAAATATTGAGCTAGTTCAGATATGCTTCTAAATTTTCACGGCCCTGAATAACTCTTTGTGTCTAAAAGGTTTTCTAAGTTTATAGTGGGCTAATAGTTTCAGCCTCAGAGCCACTAAAATATTAGGAGCTATTTTTCACTATAGAAAAGGAAATGCAGAGGTCCATCCTACTGCATGAACATCCCACTGACATTGTTTTTGTGGGAACGGTATGTGTACCAGGCTAGCAAGCATACACTGAATGCCATGCTGCAACAGGTACAACTCTCTCAGTGCAAAGCAGATACAGGAGAGACATGACAGCGGAGTGACAGCAACCTTCAGAAATAGGAATCCGTTGACAAATTACATTGAAAATGAGTGAAAACCGGGCAAGTAATTCCACCACTCCTCTGAAAACCAAGGCCTTGTGTTTTGTAGGATGCAGCAGATGAGCACATGAGCATATTTGTGGTTCTTGAAGTACTGCAGTTCACACAAGAAAGCATACTGGCTGAGTTCAGGGTTCCAAATTTTCTTTTATTTGGACTTTCTAGGGCAACCTTCCAAGGGAGAGGGTCAGCTGCTGGGATCTCCAAAGTACTTATTTCATCAACATGTAAACTCCTTTTACTGTTCTCCTTGTCACACTGTGTACAAGAAGCAGTTACCAGAAGGCAAGTTAAATAAAAAAACCTCGTTGATTTGGCACTGCATTGAGCAGACAGTGTTTAGGACTACATTTTCTGTCAGGGAGCCACCATTTCATGTAAGGGAGCAGTCACTTGGTTAAAAGTGTGTCCTGGTTTTGCTGGGATATAATAATAAAATCAGTTTTCCATTCAGGAAAGCTGCATTTCTGAGAAGACCATAGTACTCGACTTCACGGGAACAAAGCTGGTAAGACACTTCGGTTTAGTCTTTGGCCAGCACTGGTATGTGGTGATCAAGGGCATTCGCGGTTTTGAGTTAAACAGGTGCAGAAGCTGGGGGGAGCGAAAGCCAGGGCAGTTGACCCCCAGCTGACCCCACGCTGGCCAACAAAGTTATTCCATACCATAAATGTCACGCTTACAATAAACTGGGGAGTTTGCTGGGGACAGCCCTCTTCCCTCGATGCCTGTTACCACAGGAAGGTCTCGCCTGTTGCTCTACTTCTGAGGCCTACTCCCAAGGCCTACTCCCCTGCTCATTTGCGACCGCTGTATTGGCTGAGTATAACTCTGTGTGTGCTCTATATTAATACTGTTATTCATATCGGGTTTTATTATCTTATTAAATCAGTTTCTATTTCAACCCATGGGTCTCCTTTCCTTTTCCTGATTCCCTTCCTTGTGCATGGAGCAGTCTTTGGGTGATAGAAAAATGGAGTCCACAACAAAATGGTGCTGCCCTGTGTAGGCAGGGGAAGGGCCTCCCAGGGTTGATGTACTTCTGGGTAAACTGGAAGGGGAAGCTGGTACTGCCAGGTGATCACAACAGAACATGTGAATGGATGTGGCGAGTGGTTTCTAGGGCATGGCTACTGGGTGGGTGGGGAGGGGCTGGATTTCTCCTGTCACTTCCTCTCTTCTTTCTTGAGGGTACCTGTACTACTAATGCATCATCAGCTGCTCACTCGATATTGTTCTCTAGGTTCTAATTGAGCTTTCTGTAGGGTGGAAGCAGTTTTATAACTGTTTTTTAATGTCTACAAGATGTATTAATATGGTTACATGGGAAGCTCATCTGTGGATAAAATGTTTCCACTATTGTCATGATCACTGCAGGGCTTCCAGGCTGAGAGTTAAGAGAGTTGCTATTTCTCAGCTGGGTGAGACAATTACATAGCGGAAGAAAATTACTCAGAGCTTGCTCTTCTGCTTGCTGCCTATTGCAACTTGCCTGCTAATAATAGCTGAATAGCACTCCCTTATGCAATGCAGTTTATCTATATGTCACTTGAAAGAACCATCCAACTTTGCATATAGCTGCCCTCAGTTAAGTAGTATAACTCTACCCTTTTATTCTTTTTGTATGTGTACTCAGACAAATGACTTCTTGTCTGTGGTTTTCCCTCTGTCATGGTTTAGCCAGGCAAGCAGCTAAGCAGCGTACAGCCACCCACTCACTGCCCCCGTCCCCGGTAAGATGGGGGAGAAAATAAGAAGAGTAAAAGTGAGAAAAACTTGTGGGTTGAGATAAGGACAATTTTAATGATTAAAATAAAACAAACTGAAATAATAATAATGAATTGTAGCAAGAATAAGTACTGTGATAACAAAGCAATCAAAGTTATACTCAGCTCACAAATAGCAGTTGCTGGCTGTGCACCAAAGAGAATGCAATGAGCCTAAGCCTTAGGAACTGAATAAGCTAGACTTTCTGGAGAAGGCAGCCATCCAAAGAAGAAGGGCCATTTCCAGCAAATTCCCCAGTTTATAGTGAGTGTGACATTTATGGCCACATCCTGTTGGTCAGCTTGGATCATGCCTGGGTCATCTGTCCTGGGTCATCTGGCTACAACCCCTCCCAACTTCCTATGCAGAGGAAACCAAACCAAACCAAACCAAAACAAAACAAAACAAAACAAAACAAAACAAAACTCCCAAAAACTAGGAGGCAAAAACTGAAAAAAAGTCCTTGAGTTAATGTAAACATTACTTGGCAACAACCAAAACCATCGGTATGTTATCAACAGTGAATCCAGAACAAAGTCTCTCCAGTTACTATGAGAAAAATAACTTTATCTCAGCTAAAACTAAAACAACTGAACAAAATACAGGCTAAATATAACTAAATTGTAGGCTGAGAGAGTTGGGGTTGTTCAGACTGGAGAAGAGAAGGCTCTAGGGGTACCTTATAGCAAATTTCCAATACTTGAAAGGTGCCTATAAAAAGCTGGGGAAGAACTGTTCACTATGGCATGTAACAATAGCACAAGAGGTAATGTTTTTAAAGTAGAAAAGAGTAGATTTAGGTTGAATATTAGGAAAAAGTTCTTCAATTTGAGGCTGGAACAGGTTCTCCATAGAGGTAGTGGAGGCCCCATTCCTGAAGATATTCAAGGTCAGGTTTGATAGGGCTCTGAGAAACTTGATCTAGTAACATTGTCCCTGCTTACTGCAAGGGGGTTGGACCAGATGATCTTTAAAGGCCTCTTCCAATTCAATACATTCAAACACTGGAATTCTCTCAGAAATGCTGCTCACCAGAATAGAAAATTGAATTCTACGACTCAACCCCAGTAGAACCAGGACACCTATTGTTTCATGTACCTCTGGGGAGCTGCAGGAAAGCTGAACTAGTGACACCCTGCCTTCTGACACCCTGCTCTTGGCAGGTAAGGGCAGCATAGGCAGGATGCTGCCAACATTATCTATGCCAGGGAATTCTACGACTCAACCCCAGTAGAACCAGGACACCTATAGTTTCATGTACTTCTGGGCAGCTGCTGAGCTAGTGACACCCTGCCTTCTGACACCCTGCTCTTGGCAGGTAAGGGCAGCATAGGCAGGATGCTGCCAACATTATCTATGCAAGGAATGATTCCCTCCAATCACATTGCCACTGATGGAGCCAAAGGACAACACAGCTTTCACCTGCATTCAAAAGGCATTTGAATGATTTGCTGTGGCTGCTAGATGACCTGGGCATTAAAAGGATCCCTGGTAGCCCACTGGATACATGGCATTGCTTATGATCCTGTGTTTAATGTTGATGTACTGCCTCAACAGAGCTTTGTTTTCTAATGAGTTATCAGACCCTGTTACTGTTGTGGCCACAGCTGGCCTCATTTTAAGCGATGTCAAATGGGTCTTGAGTTGCACAGTTAAGATGGGTTTCAGACAGGGTTTCTGCTCAGAGAAGGTCCATTGGGTCTGGGCTTCTGCAAAAGCAAAGCCTTCCTTCAGCACCTGCATACAGTGCTTGCAGTAGAGCTTAACATGTACCAGTACTGCTTATTCCACTCTCACAATGATGAGGCATTATCCTAAAAAGCTTAAAATACTTTAAAGTATGGAGACTTCCCTGGCAGAAGTCTGAAAACTGAAATTCAGATGCTCTGAGTTCATTTGAGGGAACAATGTCTGCAGGAATCCAATCATAACCTGAGCAGCGAGGTCAAGATGGACAAAAAGGGCTAACACATCCTGCCAAAGGTGATTTATGAAGGTGACATGAAAAGAGTGAAACTAGTTACCAGTGTGTTAGAAAGCCTTTCTACTGTGAACGTGATCTTACCCCATTCTTACCAAACCTTTTCAAGTGCTGCCAGTAACAAGGAATGCAACTCATTTTGAGGTTTCTACTCAGTGGTCCCTGGGGAAGGAAGACTAGCTACTAATACTGTCAATATTGGGTTTCTCACACAGAAATGTTTAGGTGTTAAGGGAAATTCTGTATTTATTACCCATAAATTGTAGTTACAGTAAGAAAGTATATAAGGAGCACATTCAGAACCTGGGAGCATAGAATTCTCCTTTTCTGGATGCTATTCAGTGTCAGACATAGCAACTTAGCAATTTTTGAGCCCTGTAATGAACGACAGTGGATTTGAAACCTGTTAAACTATTTTGTTGACTCACTAAAGCCACATCTGGATGCTATCTGTTAACTTGGAAGAAAACAGCCTGTGATGCATCTTAAGGTGTTGCATGATTTGAAAAAGCACATGCAGTGATCACAGCAGTCACTGGGTTCATTACACTAGAACACTGATTCTTGTACCAAAGTACAGTAATTCATCACAAAAGCGAAAAGAACCAAACCACACTTCTAGATCAATCTGTCTGACACAGTTTTAAACAAAAATTATGTCCTCTTATGGCAATTGCTCTTAGGATCATAATGTAGAATGGCGTACATTTGGAGGAAGCAAAGGCTGAAAGGTTCAACAAGCACTTAAAGCATGAAACATATTGTAAACAAAGTTCTTTAGATCAGTAAGGCCGATATGAATGGATTTATTTTTCTCTGTGGCATTTGATGCCTGTCTGCACAGAAACAACAGTGAAGATTTGTGCAGTAAGGGGCAATCAGGCTTCTTTTCTGAAGTTCTTAATATGAATTCCTGTAGATGACATGCTATGATATCTCTGTACTTGCTTTCCCCTTATTAGCAAATAAGCATTCAGAAATAATACTTCAACAAAATATGCTATGCTACTTATATATATGACATAGATAAAATACATATATGTATACCACACCACTATGGGTCTATTGACCGCAGTTTGAGAACTAATGGACTTAAATATAAATATGCCAAGACTGATACTGTCCAAGAAGCATAAGATTTAGGGTTCTAACTCATACCATTATTTATTAGCAATTGTACAAATCATTATTAGGTCTTTTTAAAAAGCCCACACTGGAGATTTCATTGCCATTTATTTATGACAGCCCTTTATAAATCATTCATCTGGAGATTTCTCTCCCATGTGTCCTGGAAACATTGCTGCAAAATCATCTTAATGGAGACTATGAATCAATGTGCAGGAAGTGTCTCAGGTTGAATCGATGGCTTAAGAACTGAGAAGGACTTTTTACAGGCAAGTGTCAAAAGCACTGAGTGAATTAGAAACTTTAATCTATGGCAGTCTGTGAAATTTATGCTCCAAAGAGATAGTTTGAAAGTCCTCCCTTTTTCACTGCTATGGCTGTGAAGTTTGGTCAGGGCCTAAAAGAAGCGCCGTAGGGATGAGAGTACTTTAGTCTAGAAATGAGAAGACTGAAGGGATATATGAGAAAATTAAATCAGACTTCAAATACCTAAAAGACAATTGAAAAAAAAAAAAAGAAAAGGGATTCACAGCGCTATGGGGCTTAAAATGCAGAAAAGGCTGCAGAGGTTAGCTCATTGGGAACTCCTTCTAATACTGAAGACTGACATACTGGAACAGATTATAGGGAAGCCTGCGAAATCATCACCACTGGTTTTTAGGTCCAAGTCAGTCAAACAATGCAAAGAATGACTACAGTGTGATAGATTCTTCCCTGTCTCTAAAAAAACCACCTTTCAAAGTCTGTTACAGATGTATTATTTATGATTTTTATTACCTTGATAATGGGGAGGATTCAGACACTGATGTCTCATGTCTGGAACACCCTACAGTTTCTGCAATACCAACACTGCAGCACTAGCACCTACTTTGGAGTCCTGTTGAACTGACTTTTGGACATACCTGAAGTGTCCTTTTCCCTCCATGTCACTGCTCATCAGGCAGCCCTTGAGAAAATGGGAGTTTGATAAATGCAGTATGTATTTCAAACTGAGACAGATTAGTCAGGTGAAATGATAAGAACCAGAAGGGAAATGTAGGCAGGGGTAAGAATGTTTCAATATTAATTAAGAAGGTAAAATCCAAGACAAAACCTTATTGGTAAAAATCACTCCCCTGCAACAAAATTCAGTTATTAAATAAAAGTGACCTCATCATCCATCATTCCAGCATCATGAGTTACAGCCCCGTTATCTACTTTGAACGACAAGTATTCTGTGAAATAAAAGGGACATCACGTTGGTGCTCCTTTACTCATGGAGATGCTGCTCTGATTACAAACCTAAATGAAAGCAGACACCAAACCACTCCGTGGCTCTGCAGATTTATTACATTTGCCAGTGGTCTCTTAATTGTTGCCGTACTCTTCCATGAAGTTCAGCTTCATGTGTCACTCTCCAGCTGTAATAGGCTTGTCAAATGTAAGGAATTTATTAGTATTAGCTTTCAAGTTTTTGGCTGCTTCCCCTTCAAATTCCCTCTTAGCCCTGATAATTCCAGATAGCGTTTCACATATTCTGGTTTATGCTCTTCTACTGTCTTCACTAATGTTATGATTTTGCTTTTTGAAGTAATTACAAAATTTAAATTGATGAAATATTTCATCGCTTGTTTTGTTAGGAATTTGTCCTCACTTACTTCATAAGACAGTGGAATGAGAATACTATCTACGGAAAAATTATTTATGATGAGAAATCATAAAAGAGAACTAACCTTTAACCTGGTACAAAACCTAGCATGATTTGTATTTTTACTTCAGCTTTAAAAAAAAAACAACCACCATGGTATTTTCTCTTTCCTATTTTTTGCTCATTAATTAAGGCTGACGCTTTCAAAACCAGTGTTAAATTTAACTGTGATTTAAGAACCCATCTGTTAAACTCATCTATTTTAGGTCAAGGTGACTAGACACCAAACCAGCTGCTGCTTCTAACAGAAAACGAAGTTTACAACTATGCATCACATGCAAAAAGTCATCTTGATGCAGAAATGTTCAGATTTGTGGATGGAAAAGCCCTTTACTCTCTAAACAACATTTTTGAATCAAACACCAAGAAATCTTTCTATCAGCTTCTGGATTTTGGTTTTTATGTTGCATGGTTTTGGGGCTTTTTTTACTGTTGTTGGGTGTTGGTTTTTTTTAACAAAACACAAGTATTTTCTACACAGACACAAAAATATGTCCAGAAAAAATGATTAACTTGAGTTTAGGCTCAGATTATACCATGGTGTAACAATCTACAGATACAGGATATGGAATGTGATACAGGATATGTGGTGATTTTACCTTTACTGTAGAGAAGTGTTACTTAGTTGGACCCAACACAATGAACTCTCAGCTTGTTCTGCACAGATTTTTTTCATTAAGATCAATCTTTATTTGCACCACCTTATATAATAATTTTAGGACTCAAAATACGTAGCTGGGATTCTCTCATGGTAGATACATTTTACAGAAAGTGCAAAGGTTACACAAGCCTTGGTTTGGTTTTTTCTTTTCCTCCTGTTAACATGTTCAAAGAAAGGTGAGAGGAAGGGTTTTGAAGTTTCCTTCTGGTTTTTGTTTGATCACCTGGGAAGCAAACCCAAAAGAAACTGGCATTGTTTTCCAGGTTGATAACACTGTGAGCTGCACAGAAATCTAATACGTGGCAATGAAATTGGTATTTGCAATGGTGCTCATTTTTAGGTGGGCTATAACTTCTATAAAGCTTCTCAGGAAATGAATCGTGCTGTAGTACAGGTCTAATTTTAGCCACTGGAGGAAAAAACAGTGCACTTGCTTTAAAATCATGCTGAGTGGAAGCAAAAAGTCATTTAACTTGAAATTGTAATGTAAGTACTTTATGGTGAAAAAAAACCCCAAGCAACAAATAAAAAAGCACAACAAAAACTATCACTATATAAAAAGTGACTGGTTTGGTTGTTGGCTTGTTTTTTAAACCAGGCTGGTTTTACGTATATGTTTGGATATAAATGTATGCACGGAAGAAAAGAAATGACAGGAATGCAAAAGAAGGAGATACATCGGTCTCACAAATTAATTTTCCAATCAACGACGCAACCGGCAGAAACACAGAGCTACCGTTAGTCCTGCTCAGAAAGTGGCCACAGCCATAAGGCAGCATACGCCATCAGGCACCAGCCAAGCTGCAAGCCTTATGATAACACACCCCTACACCCCAGTGGCTAAAATGGGAAACCTTTTCATTCAGTAAGAACGAGCAAACGAACAAGCAAACCAGTCTGATGAGCAGATTCCTATTTGGGATTTTTCTCTTCTATATTTCATCATCTAAAGGAGATGTTTGCAAACGCTCCAGTAGTTCTCCTTCAGTATTGTGATGCCAATCAGAATTGAGGTTTATGCAGTGAAAAAGTAGATAAATCCCTTCATTACAAAGTCAATCTTAATATGAAAAAGGGCAAGTGCTCCATGTTAGACAGGGTTATAACAGTTCAATTCCTACCATAATTAATGAGAGTGTCATGGCTAAGTACCATCACACCATTTTAGATGTCCTAAGGCCTAATTCAATTCCCACTGAAAACAGGAGAGATCAGATCATTCAATTAACTTCAGTGGCCTTTGGGTTGGACTTAAGGCTCTGCTCAGAATTAGATGAAGTCCTCTATTGAGAGACTGAGCACTTCCAACTCCTCTTGAGTTTGGCACCTTCTTACTAAAGTTGGGCATCCAAAATGAGACGAAGAGAGCTTGTCTTTTCTACATTTAAAATAAAATTGGAGGCTTTTAAAGGAGCCTAGGAGATTTTGTCACCTAACCACAGTCACTTAAATTATTGAGTAAATGGTTTAAGTGAAAAAATAACCATCTTCTTTCTTAAGATTTAAAAATTTAAATGTTATTATAGTCAGAATCCATAATTTAACAGATACGCTTTTTTAATTTTGCCTTTTTTATGTAACACCCTGGGAAAAATTAACAGAGAGGTTTATTCTGTGGTTATAATATTGTGCAGGACAATAACATTACAACTTAATTGTTACAATTCAAGTAAAATTTCCTAGCAGAAGTATGCTTTTCCATACATTTAATGCTTGTTTGTATTATCTAGTTAGTCCTAAGAAGGACGTAATTCTGCTGTCATCTTCAGAGTATCAGAAAATATACACATGATACACATTTCCAAAAAGGCAGCAGTACAATAATTGACAGACGTGGTTACTGTGCCCTCTAGAAACATGCAGAATGACAGACGATTATAATTTCCTCATAAATCATGTCTAAGACATGAAAAATGCAATGGAAACTCATTTTATCAATATGATCTTATCCATACTAATGGAGGAGGTAGAATTTGGGTCTGGAAAGTTTATCTGACTTACTTTCATGATAGAATTTTCCAGATTTTTCCGACCATGCATGTAGAGGAAAAAAAATATCTTATTTAGGATGAGCAGCACAATATATTTTGACTCTCTTGTGTTGCTGTGTTACTTTTACTGATCCTTCATGATTGACAGGAGAGCAGAGCTGCAGCCTCCTATTTCAGAGCAACTTCCCGAGATAGCAGTGGAGTTTTTTTGTTCATCAGGACTAGAGGAATAAAAGAAAAAGGAGAACATTTTAGACTCAGAGAATTCAAGGTAATAATTCTGTATTTTCCCCGTGCTTTCAAGTTGGAATGTTTTCATTATTTTCAATATAAAGGAAACTATTTAAAATATTTTTACCGAATCAGTTGAATGAGAATAAGGCTGGTCCTCCCCCACACTGCACTGTTATTCAGTGAAAAGCTCATAAATTGAAGTTCCGGTAACATTTTTAACATCATTATCTCCCCTATTCCACCTACATCTGCTAAGATTTTCTATTCATTATAGAATGTGGCACCAAGTTGACTCTACAGTTCAGAAGTGTTTGATTTACAGGTAAGAGTTTAGGGTATCTTGGTGAAGAAGGACAGAAGTGTGAGCCTTGAACAGATGTTCTCCCCTTTTAGTGGCACTAGAATACAAGAGGTTTGTTTGGGGTCATGTTTTCCTTTCACAGAGCAGATTTTGTACTCCAGGATGGCTTTACCATATGTTTTTTTCAGAAGGAAGGACTGTGTCAAAATATATTACTCATTTCAGAAAATTTCCCCTAAAAATTTTTACCTTCTTTCAATGCCATGCAGTAAGACAACTGGAGCATTTGTGTGGACAGCAATAAGGTAATTTTAACACATAATAAATTATTATAATATGCATTGTTATATTATAATATGGAGTTGATAATAATTATTATGTTCTTTAGAGAGGAATAACAAAATAAATGAAGGCTTTACAACAAGGGAAGAATTTTCTCTTCTTTCTCCCAAAAGATGGCAGCTGAGACACCAAGCAGAGAGAATCATTCGGCTGCCAGGAAGGCAATTACAGCTTTTACAGCCAGCTTCCCTGGCTCACAAGGAAGGTACTGCTGTTGGTGTAGCTCTGAGGCCAAGGAGAGACTACAACTGTATTTGTTTCGAAGAGACACAATTACATTAACGTTGGTGACTGCTCACTGCTTCACATGTGCTCGAGTTCCTCACTACTTTACAAATAATTCTGGTGATAAATTTCATACACTTTGCAGGAAAAAGAATGGAAAGTTCTATGCTGCAGGAAAACCATCTGAGCAATGTTCCCAAGCGTTTGCCAAGGACTTCTGGGACTATGAGGCTATCTCTGAGAAGCTGTTAGAGGAAAATATGAAAGATTAATACATGGATTTATACCAAAATGTCCTCAGCAAATAAAGGACTTCTATAAAGGAATTATAGACCCAATCTGCTCACACAGCAACTGAGGTTTGATTTCCAAAATTTCAGGTTCCACTTCTTTACTTCAAAATCATTGATTTTCATAATGTTATATCAGTGTAAAATTCCCTAACAACCTGAAAAATATGAGATGAAGGAACTGGCAGGATTATTCCCTTTACAAAGCAGATTATATCACTGTAATGTGCTCTGTCTTAAATGTGAGCTCCCTAACTGTCCTGTTGCTGTTGACAAATAAAATTATTGTTAAGTATTACCACAGCTCCCATTTTGGCTGCAGAACAACTAGGTTAGTAAGATATCTAACCACAATGAATACTGGGCTTTTCTGAAACTCTAGCTGTAAATATTGCATTGACAGCTGTTGGGCGATGAGCTGTTTTCTAAGCATCTAATAGGACCTAAATCTGTTGAAAATGGGAACCGGTTCTGGGTACTGAATAGCAGACAAAATTCTTACACAAGTACATTACATTGAAAATTCTCCCACCAGCTAGCATTTCTTATTTGCTTTTAAGAGAATGTCATAATCCACAAAAATATTTCCAATCACTGCTCAAGTGGAGCAAGTTGACTGGTGCTCTTTCCTAGCAGGTTTGCTTTCTGTCTTTGGAGAGTTAACTCAGAGTCAGGAGGATTGCTTTAATTGTCTGAGAAACTCAAATGATCTGCAGATATAAAAGACTTAACTCATACAGGTGCAGGTTATAAATAGGGGTTTATGAAGTATAAAAGATCTTACCGCAGTTCATTAGACTGCAGACTAAATTTGCACGTTGTTTTCCTAGGGGAGGGAAAAACGCATGAAGACAAATGTCTTCAAGCCATTAAATCACACTTTAATTTTACTTTTAATTTTTTCCCCTCTGGCCTCACAAATCCACAAGCAAGATGATCACTGGACCTTCTTTGCTGAGCTGCCTGGCGGACGTCGTTGTTCCCTCCTTCAGTCCAGGTGAAGATTAGTACAGACTGGAGAGAGGTCAGGACAATATGTTGTGGTGGGCTGACTTTGGTTGGCTGCCAGACCCCCATCCAGTCGCTTTCTCATTCCCCTTCCTCTACAGGAGAGAAGGAGCACATAAACTGGGAAAGCTTGTGGGTAGAGATAAAGACGGGGAAATCGCTTAATGATTACTCTCATGGGCAAAACTGACTCAGGGAAAACTAATCTATTTCGAAACAAAACTAGTTAGATCATAAGAAACAAGGACAAATTAGAACAACACCTCTTCTTCCCAGGCTCAACATAACTCCTTCCTTCATTATCAACTGCTTTACCTCTTCTCTCACCCTTGAGCAGTGCAGGGGTCAGGTCAGCCCATCACAGCTCCTCTTTGTGACTCTTTCCTCCTCACACTTTTCTCCTGCTCTGACATGGGCCCTCTCCATGGACCACGGTTGCTTCAGAAAAAGCCTGCTACTGTGTGAGTCCTTGCCACGGGCCACAGGCAAATACCTGCCCCATCGTGATCCTTCATGGGCTGCAGGGCATCCCTGCTCCCCTGTCTGCAGCGCCTTTTCCCCCTCTTCCCTGATGGGGCTAGGTAAGACTAACCACACTAGATATACACAAGAGGCTGTTACAGTTTTTAAATAAAACACTTTTCACTTTATTTTTCTCCCCCAGATCTGAACAAAAACGACTAAGGCCTTTGGGCAATAGCTGCTGCTTACATTTGTGATATCCCAAAAACTCTCACAGGGTTTATAATCAGTAAATCATTTACCTCCCTGGAGCACCACTCCTGAGGACCACGACCTCCTCTCCTCCAACTCCTTCATGTGTCAGCATCTTGAGTGTTGAACACCCCTTTTCCATCCAAGTTACAGCAGTGGAGAAAGGAAATAAAAGCTTTTAAACATGAGTTGCAGTTTTTCTTACTGTTTCTGCAAAACTCAGATTTGTTGATCTTTAGATACACTGTGAGGAAAAGCTATTTGTAAGGTCTTCCACACAGATCACAAGGATTGCAATCCCTTATAGAGAAAAACCAATCCTTTCTCTTGGATATTTAATCAGCATGACAGTTACTCATATAACCTGAATTCAGCACAAGTTTAATGGTATTTAGGCAGGTTTCATTAATATGCTTCATTAATATGCTCCATCCTTTAACTACAGGTTATACAATACAATGTTCCATCACAACTGCAGACTAAAGGCCTGAGAAACTTGCAGTTCAGCCAAAGTTTAAGCAAATACTAGATGTAAAAGCAGGTAAAATACTAGTTAAATCTATTGTGTTTTTTTAAAGTCTAATAAAATAAGAGACATCAGATAATGATTATAAGACACTAAAACTACAATAATTGATTGCACTGGCACCTCTAAAGTAAAATATAAGGAGGCTTTCTGTTTCAGTTAAAAACTTTATTACTTTACCGTTATGTCGTAAACACTTAATTTTATATATTATGTTTATAGGAATTTCATTTCTGAATGTCTGCTTTTCTGGGAGCACTGGCTTTGCATAGCAATAAAATAATAAAACAACTGAAAGCGTGCCTGCATTCCACCTGAACTTAAATTCCTACCTCTATTTGGTGAAACCATCTGAATCTCCACACTTTAGACACAGCTTATGTACACCAGAAAAGGTACAACTGTGACAATTTCACTTTTCTTTCACAGCCTGACCCTCCACAGAATCACAGAATTATTAAGGCTGGAAAAGACCTCTGAGATCATCAAGTCCAGCCTATGACCTGACACTACCACACTGGCCAGACCATGGCACTAAGTGCCACATCCAGCCCTTCCTTAAACACCTCCAGGGATGGTGACTCCACCACCTCCCTGGGCAGTCCATTCCAATGCCTGATCACCCTCTCCATGAAAAAGTGCTTTCTAATATCCATCCACTTAGAAGAAAACATAGCAAGCTGTGTGGCTCAAACTGCAATGCAATAAAAGGTTTTGAAATATCAGCACTTTTAACTCCATGTAATGAAAACTAGCATAGGTCAACGGTCTATCTTCTACTTAGGTGGTAGGTTCAGGTCAACTCCAAAAATAACTGGCACAATATTTGCCAACATATTGGCTTCTCTGAAAATAAAAGGAATCTACAGCTAAGTGTACCCATGGGGATAGAAATTAAAATAACCACTAGAAATCGCTCTGTTATTCAAACAGATGATTTTCTTTGCTTTTCTGGCACCAGGAACATTTTTCATCAAGAATTCCTACCATATCAGAGGAGTAATAATTACTCAAACAAGTATTTCCCTGAATTTATAATTATCAGTAAACTGAGTATGGGCTAATAGTATTTTAGCCAATAATAAATTCAACTCTTCTGCCTAAAAAGTCACTTACCCAGCAGACTATCTCTCAGAATCAGTTTATGTACATGTGCATACTGCATTTTGAGAAATGCAGTATAATAATAGGTTACATAAATTTCAGTTATAGGTAAAATAATAGCAGCGTTGGTTTATTGCAAGTTATTGGGCTATAGAGCACTTTTCTAAGAACACAGTAGCAGAACTTTCATAAACTTAAACAGCAGAAGAATAAAAACTCTCTCAGAATTGGTTTTGCAACCCTGGCTCCAAGACAGTGCAATTTTACCTTTGACTTCAAAAGGGTCTCAGTTCTACCTGTGATGTGCTTAGGCTCTGTATTTGGATTCACTAAGAATTATTTCTTTACCTTTGAGAAATCCATTAGATTCTTAGAGATATTTAGGAACTTAATTCCAACAGAAGTTTCTGTACTGTTTATACAGCTTCAAGGGCTTAAATTCTGTTCACACGTCTCTTTCTGAATGCTTTCTCCATTTTTACTTACTTCCGTTTTCCTAGAGAAGTTCGCTGGCTGAGCATAAACATTTAAATTGCCTGTATGACTGTGAAAGTTGAATTCAGGATACAAGAATGTACAAAAGTCAAGAAAATCAAAGCCAGGCTATGAGTGGACTCGGTAAGATACCATCATGTCACATGCAACAGTAGGTGATGCATTTCTCTCCCTCCATGCTCTTGTACTCTGTTGTAACATTAGCATACTCATTTATGTTAAGCGTATACAATAAACACAGCCTATGGCTTCAGATAGGAGCTGCAATATTGAAATATTATGCTGTGCATATGGAAATATGAGTGTTTATGCCTGTGCACATTTGCACAGATTTTTTTTTATTATTATTTTATTTTAAAGATAAATTAGATTTTGAATTTAAATCATATTAAAAACAGTCTTTCTAAGTGTAGCTAAAACTACACACAGACATCTTAGTAAGAAACCACCGGTTAGAAGAATGCCTTTAGGATGATCAGTTCTGGGACTTGAAGTGCCTGTCTTTTCTTCCCTGATGGCCAGTAGCAAAATATTTACAACACTCAGAAAATCATCCATGAGGCAAGAGCCAGGAAAAAATCTTCCATATACATTTTCTCTCATTCCCAATTTAATTCAGGACCTTTAATGTTCCTTTAACGTAGTTCGCACGTGTTAATCATATCATTAATGTTATGACTGACAGATAGAAATTAGTTTAATGGAGAGTTCAGGGTTCTTAAATCAAGACAGGCTTTTGGGTTCTCATGATTAATAGAGCAATACCCAAGCTACATATGCTCTAACTGAAAAGCAAGATGGATAATGAGTTAATGCATCCATTGAAGGAATTTTAAAATATATGGTGGACTACATTACAATGATAGCACATTACACTGGGATTAATGCATGACAATTTGTCTGTCATAGTCAATGTTATAAGAAAAAGAGCAAAGACTAAGCAGGGATATTCACAAGTTAGACTGCAGGATATCTAAGGAGATGTAGGATGAATGGGAGAAAAGAAAACGAAAAAGTACCACTGAGTTAATTTAGAGACTTGCAGAGAATTCCAGTCCCAAAGGAATGTTTTAGGTCATGCAATAGCCTCATGGCTTGTGCAGTCTTCACCGAACGAATACACAGATCCTCACCAGGTAGCCAATTAAACAAGTACACCTGCACTCTGTTCACCTCTTGTTTCTGAAGAGGGATTGTCTTTCAGACAGATATTGATACCCTGCTCTCACACCTCTGATGAGGCCATTTCAATGGAACTAGTTGTAAAGATTAAGTAAAACTTGAGTAATTTAAGTACACTGTTGGTATGTATAAAGCCAAAGACAAGAAAGGAAGCCAGTAGTTCATAAAGAACCAGGAGAAGTAATTCAAGATGGTACAAATCTAAAGGAGGATTCACAGAGTGAAATAACAATAGGAAAGTGACGGATGAATACTCTAAAGACCATAATGAGTTTGAAGTTTCTCTCATTAGCAAATTATAAGTGCCCAGAGAAGAAATTTTAATATCTAATTTTATAACTGGCTTTTTATCACAGCAATCACATAGCCAAAAAAGTTGATTTTTAATCTCACAAGTTTCGTCAAGTTTGTATGTTTCATTTTGATCCCTCCTCCTTCCTACTCCAAATAAGGAAAAAAATACAGAAAACCAAGTTTCGGACAGAGTTTCCCTAAATGTTATAAGCAAATATCAATCTACAAAACTCATGCCATTATACTTTTTTTATTTTACTTATTTTAATTTTTTATATTACTTGCTTATCTACTGAAATAGAGTCCATCACAGAATCACAGAATCACAGAATGGCTCGGTTGGAAAAGCCCTCTGAGATCATCACGTCCAACCGTTCCTGTCTACCCACTAAACCATATCCTTAAGTACCTCGTCTACCCGCTCTTTAAACACATCCAGGGATGGTGACTCCACCACCTCCCTGGGCAGCCTGTTCCAGCTTCTGACGACCCTCTCAGGAAAGAACTTCCTCCTTAGCTCTAACCTGAACCTCCCTTGGCACAGCTTGGTGCCGTTTCCCCTTGTTCTATCCCCCATCACCTGGGAGAAGAGACCAGCACCCACCTCTCTACAAGCTGCCTTGAGGCAGTTGGAGGTGGTGATGAGGTCTCCCCTCAGCCTTCTCTTCTCCAGGCTAAACAAGCCCAGTTCCCTCAGCCGCTCCTCATCAGGCTTGTTCTCCAGAGCCCTCCCCATCCTTGTGGCTCTTCTCTGAACACGCTCCAGAATCTCCACATCCTTCATCATTTCTGTTCTTTACCAGATTTATAATTATTACGTAAGACATTATAAGAGAAAGATTTATTCTTATACTTATGGCTTAAGAAAAAAGTTACAGTACTCTGCTTTTTGTCTGAATGGGGTTAAAATGTATATAGGAAAAAAAATAATCATACAATTTCTCAGTGAACAACACTGAGGAAAGCACTTGAGGTCTGCTTAAGTGTTTATCTGAAATAAGGCTGAAGTGAAGAAAGAAGAAATTTTTTAAATTTCTAAATTTAAATAAAAATAAATACAAAACCAGGAGGAACAGAAGAAAATGACGCTCCTGTCACTAGAAAACAAGTACTGCATATATTGAAGTGTTTTTCCCCAAATAGAGGATTCATATTGCCAAGAAATATCAAGTACATTTCAAACTTGAATCTTTGCAACATACATAGAGAACAATTACTCTTTGTACAAAGCTAGCTAGGTGTATAAACTAATTTAGTGCATGAATGGCTGTAATCAATGTTTCCTAACTCATCTCAGATCACATATACTACATTACACCTGTTATTTTCCCAGGTATTGGTAATACATTACTGCAGTGCTGCTAAAAATCCACTCATATGCTCTGTTTTACTTCTGTAAAGCAAAGATTACTGCTGATGCTGTCTCAGAACCCGTTTCCCTAGAGCACCGCAACATCACCAAAACCATAAATTCTTTAAAGTCTGTGTAGATTTGATAATTAAGCAAATTACAGTAGAAACAGGAGAAACAGGGGTAGAAGAAAAACAGAGCATTATTTTCCTCTGCACATAAAACTCTTCACAATTTTCATCATCTGGATGCATCATGGCACTGGAGCTGAAAAGCTGAGAATGCAGGAGGCTGCTTACAGACACTTGAGCGCTGGAACAAGCACAAACACCCCTCTGACCTGTGATCAGGAGCATACCACGGTCAAGAATGTTAATTAGAAACTCATCTCCTTGTGGTTCCAGTAAACAGATTTAAAATGCTCAATGTACATTGTAATCCAACGTACTGAATCAATGATCAAATAATTTTAAGGTCTATTCCAGTAGGTTTTATCAAACCATTCCAATTTAAGATGTGAGATCAATCATACTTGAAGGTTTTCAAGCATTAGTAGGTTCCATGACCACTTTAGAATGACCAACAAATAGGATAAGCTCCACAAGAAGTACACCAGTCCTACAGACACAGCACAAGCTATGCTTTAGGAAAAGCAGCAGATACAGAGTGAAGCCAAAATAATCAAGCAAAACAAACTTCACCAAACAAATGGTCAGTGAATGCTGCATAGGGAGAGCACAGGACACAAGCAGGGAACAGGGGACCAAAGGACCTCTGCAATGTCTCCAATACCTCACCTTAAACTTCTGTGTGACACTTCAAATACGCAGAAACTTCTACTGCCAGCTTATTCTTAGTATGACCCAAAATTTCACCAAGTCCAACACAAGAAGATTAAATCAGAAGATGACACTCAGCCGTAGAAATGTAAGCTGACCTGAGAAGGACCTTGATTTGTTTGTAAAGAGGAAATACTGTCAAGTAGTTTGTTTGCGATGCAACACTGAATGTGCACTGAAGAGAGTTACACAAAATGCTTCAAACTCCAAATAATAACTCCAGATTATTTACTTTTTAAAAAGTCCACATTAATAGTATCTAATTGATTTAAGGGAAAAAAAAAAGGTTTTAATCTCAAGGGAAAGAAGGGAAAGAAAACTTGAGGCCAAACCAGTTGGTACCACCTAGAGTCCTCTCTGCCAAAGACACAATTTTTTGGGGGCATTCTGCTCACCTCTATCTGTTGCTTCAACAAAATTAATTATATGCACTGGTCCAAGGAAATAGTCATGGTTTCTTTTTCATGGAACTCAAAAGAATTACCATGTAATCGGAAATTTTGTTGATTGTTGAATGAAAAAAGAAAATTTCAGAAGGTTTTTTTCCTCTCTGACACGTTTTTGAAAACTGAAAACCCCACATTGTTAAGACTTTTGATATAAAGGGGAGAAGTCTTTGACAACAGCAATACGGCAATTATTGGATAACTTACCTTCAGGGAAAGTGTTTTTTGTAACTTCTAATTGGAGATTTAGTTAAGAGCTGAATCAAGAGGGTTTATATTCCTTCTGTATATTGTATTTTAATTGCTTTTTACCGTCTAGCTGAAAGTGCCACAAGGTATAGAGTTATAATTTGAAGATAACATAAGTTTTCCTTTGGGAAGTGTGAAAAGTCAGCAGCAGATGGGAGCAGAGGGAAGGCAGTGCTCCAAAGGAACTGCTTCCATCCCTGCAGATGCTTCTGGGAATTCAGTACATTGCTTCCTTTACCAATTTTAAATTTGTCCCTCTGCTGAAACAGCTATTACATTATTTGAAGGTGCACTTTTCTTCCTCCTTGGTCTTTTCTCTCATTTATGTTTTACGTGAGAGTGCCGTAAGAACAGTTACAGGCAAAACTGTACCTTGGGCCCCATGCAAATGAGAACCGGGCTCCACATTTTAATGACTAATGCCTGTAGACTTTCTGCTTGCTTATTAGCAAAAAGATGTGCCAAGTTACAGAAGTGGTATGGATACTGACAGTAAATGAGTTTCAGGGGGTTTTGGTCGGCATCTCCTATTTGCTAACATTTTAGTTACTCTTTGCAGACTCTGAGATGATACAGCAGTGATGACACCAGCTGGGTTTTGCAGAAATTACTGTGAAAGCTGTAACATTTTATCGTGAATCACAAGTCCTTACTACAGCTAGTAAGCATGCCCTTAGTACTTCCATAGGCTGTCATTAAAAAAAACTCTGCATGAAGTTATTCACTATTAGATTGTTCTACAACTTTTTATTGAAACAGTCTGAAAGCTTCCTGGAAACATTAAAATAAAATACTGATATTACTTTTAATACTGAATTGACTCTTTGTAAGGTCACCGTTTTGGAGGATAACCTGTTTTACAACCAGATGCATTGCTGAGAGAGGGAGCATGTAATAGTGTTAGTGCTCTACAACCTGGAGTTCCTTATAGGAGAGTTTGGTGCGTCTCAGCAAAAATTAATTCCAGAAGAATTCAATCAGTTCACGGGAGACCTTTCTGATGTGAAAAAATAATTGAGTCCTTGACATCCAGCCTTACAGGTCAGGCATTGAAAGGGCAAGATCTCAGCAATAAATTGGGACGAAACTGTAGAATTTTCACTGTGAGGTGAGTTTCCAGCTTTGTGGAACACTTGGTTTGAAAGATGCAGTTTCAGAAGCTGCTTTCCATCAGGACAATAGCAAACCAAAAGCAATGTATTCGTGGGATTTTTCCCAATTTAACATATTTCAAATTAATAATTTTATACCGAGTTGAGTACTCCAGAAGCTAGCTGACTTAGAGCTAGATCTTAACTCAAGAAAGAAGATAACCTGTTTCTGAATCATCCAACTTGGTCCACAACTTTGTGTGCTTTTTCTACAGGGGGAAAATGGTTCTAATAAAAGAAGTTATCTCCTCTCACAGTATGGCTTATTATATACTCAAAAATTACCATGGCTGTAGCACACATAGTAACTTAACTGTGAGTGTTATCTACCTTCTAATTTTGCTGACATAAATCTTGATTGATGGGTTGGTAAAAAAGTCTTAGTAATCGGATATTTCATAGGATTACTCTAGTAACCTTTAAACAAGTGGGGATCTAATCCTACTACGAGACCTTTTACATACAAATAGCAGCTTCAGCATCTTATTTTCATAATTTTTCACGTTTTATTTTACTTTGCTCCTTCTTAGGAAAGGGAACAATTAGAAGATTTAGTAACTTTTATTTACGAGCTCGAATGGGATTTCTACCCACGCTGACAATACCTATTTATAATTCTGAAGAAAACATAAAAAGAGGAGGGAAGATGCATTGCTTCAAAAGAGACCTTGCATTTGTTTTGCTGAGAGTTTGTGGCAGCGGTATAAAGAAAAAAAGAGGTTTTAAACCACAGCTGTGTTTAAGAAGTGTCTGCAAAACATTGTTTTTAAGGTTAAGAAGGCATTTTGAACTCTAGATTCTCAGGTCTCATCATTTTTGGTAAAATCAACAACCAGCAGCAAAACACCCTTTCTCAAATCTTTCAAAACATTAAGGTTAAGAAGACATTTTGAACTCTAGATTTTCAGGTCTCATCATTTTTGGTAAAATCAACAACCAGCAGCAAAACACCCTTTCTCAAATCTTTGCCCGGTGTCCTGTGGCACAACCAAATTTGTGAATATAGCTAAGGCACTGTTGTGTTAGTGAAATATCACATCTCTGCTGACTGTAGACAGCTCCAGTCCTACTCTGCAGACGTCCAGGAGGATGAGGAGCAGCTGAGGGAGCTGGGGCTCTTTAGTTTGCAGAAGAGGAGACTGAGGGGAGACCTCATTCATGTTTATCAATATTTAAAGGGTGAGTGTCACGAGGATGGAGCCAGGCTCTTCTCGGTGACAAACAATGATAGGACAAGGGGTAACGGACACAAGCTGGAACACAGGAGGTTCCACTTAGATTTGAGAAGAAACTTCTTCTCAGTGAGGGTGACAGAGCCCTGGCCCAGGCTGCCCAGAGAGGTTGTGGAGTCTCCTTCTCTGCAGACATTCAAACCCCGCCTGGATGCCTTCCTGTGTAACCTCATCTGGGTGTTCCTGCTCCGGCAGGGGGATTGGACTGGATGAGCTTTGGAGGTCCCTTCCAATCCCGAACGTTCTGGGATTCTGTGATTCTGTGACAAGCATGTGTCTGCCTCCTGTCACAAAGGAGACATTCTGATCTATTTGACACTGCTATTAGTAAGCCATCAAAGCAACAGTGTGAGGTTATTTGTGCTTTTTTATACTCAAAAAACCCGAAAGTAAGGAATAAATGCAGTTGCTTAAAGCCAAAACAGCATAGATTATGAGTGCAGAAGACAATGATGCTCAGATTATGTATTAGTGACCTTGACAGTCACATCTAAAGGCCATAATCCCACAGATCAGTAAAATACTCTAAAAATCAATCCAAAATATGAAGAATATTTAATCAAAGGAAATTTTGCACAGGTCCAGAAAGATGATCCTGTGCTTTTAGGAAAACCAGTGTTTCTCAGTCTTTTTTGGGTATCATTTTTCTGTTTTCTTTGGCTGCTCAAGATCATAGAATCACAGATTATCTGACATAAGCGATTTGAGCACTTGCTACTCCAAGTTTTTTTTAGGTATCATTTTTCTGTTTCTTTGGATGCTCAAGATCATAGAAACATAGATTGTCTGGCATAAGCGATTTGAGCACTTGCTACTCCAAGTTTGCAGCTTTAATTTTCTAGTGATTGCGAAATTATAATTTCACTTTCATTTTTGCCTTTTATTTCTTTGCATTGTGCTTATAATGAAGCAATTGTTGAACCTTACAGAAGTTCAAGTGTGACTTTAGACTTGGCAGCCACCATGCTGCCATGGGGGGTGTTTTTTCTGTTTCACTACTTAACGCAATAACTTTGCCTATTCTTTAAAAAGATTTGAAACCGATGGGAAAGATCATACATTTCATTTTCTTAAGCAGAGGAGGCTGTTTCTTCTCCTTTGAGATTAGACTGACATTCAGGCCTCACACTTGTGACTTCTATCTTGCAACTTGCACTCTGAAAACAGTCTAGGAGGACAATGTGACAAGTCTTTTTTTGTTTTTTTAAGAACCTTCAATTAATTTCCATGACATTTCAAGAACCCTGTTATTCAGCTTTCGAAGTTTGTTGTATGATACTGAAACAGAATCTATCAGTGCAAATACTAGCTCTAATTTTCCTGTCACATTCACCCCAGTGAAGAAAATACATTCCGTCATAAAGTGTAAGAGTTGAAACGGCCTCACACATGTGACTTTTATCTTGCAACTTCCTCTGTAAACACAGTCTAGGAGAACAATGTGACAAGTTTTTTAGTTTTTTTTAAGAACCTTCAATTAATTTCCATGACATTTCAAGAACCCTGTTATTCAGCTTTCGAAGTTTGTTGTATGATACTGAAACAGAATCTATCAGTGCAAATACTAGCTCTAATTTTCCTGTCACATTCACCCCAGTGAAGAAAATACATTCCATCATAAAGTGTAAGAGTTGAAACGGGATGCCAGTGGTAATTCAATGAAGGCATAAATAAACAGAGGGAAATACCCCATAACAGTACAGGATTTCAGATTTAGCAAACACGCAGTGCATATGTATAAACAAACCTGCACTGTGTTTTGGATGACATTGTGTTTTATTGTAACTTCAGGGATTTTGTAGTATATAAATATTTACCACCAGGAAGGGCTATTTAGCATCTGATTAGACATATCTATTTATTGCACTGTGGTTCTACTGCTCTAAATATCATAACATGCCACAAAACTAAAATTAATGTGATGCTATGTGAACTTGTTCTAAAAAGCAATTCTTTCCATGAAGAAAAAGGAGTATAAAATAGGAAGTCCTGGGTCCAGCAGTAAAACAGTTTATTGACTGGAGAGACCAATATCCACTTCTGCCTTTCCTCTTCAGTGGCTGATAGCTACAGCCTTGAATGTCCCCGGTCACGGGGAATTATAAAGCTGCAGTAGAGCACACGAGAGCATCTGCAAGCATCTACATTGTTTTGATCTCTAGTTTCCCCACTATCACTGGGGACTTGTTCTGGGTGGCCACAGGCAGGAACTAGGAAAAGCCAACCTGCTGTTAACATTTAAAATCTCTGTACAAAGGAAAAATGAAATGAAACAAAAAAATAGTACAAAAGGTTGTTGGAACCACGGATAATAACCACCATTGTCATGTTAACAGGCTGGTAAATTTTAGAATCCTAATTACTAAAAAAATATAATTTCTCCAAAGATTTCTGGATAGCAGGGATGCTGGTGGCTTGCTTTGTTTGTCTGTCCTTTGTTAAAGAAATCCACAATATCCAGAAGAGTCCTCCAAGGATTCAAAATTGCAGACAGTTTCTGCTCCAAGTACTTCCAGCAATTGCTGGCATCTTTTAAAGACTGTCTGGGTAGAATTTATTAACATATATAGCCAGAGTTCTATCCTTTATTGAAAGGCAATATAACACACGTTCCCTGACAGATTAAAGCAAGCTGTACTATAAATTGTGCAGATTGAGCCCTCTTACATGGCTTATCCTAATCATAGCTCTGCCATTTGCTTCTCATGACAGGATAAAAATAAAAGTCCCATAAAACTAAAATAAAATAGACAGTCTGCCATTCCTCCCTTAGAAAACATTTGTCAGAATCTCTTCAAAAATAATTGGGAAGAAAATGTGCTGAATTCTACAATCTATTGAGTCATTTTTAAAGCTCGTCCAGGCATGTTAAAAGGCAGCATTCTTTATGATCAGCTAGCTTGGGAGAGAATGTATTTTACATTTTCAAAAGCCTTTCATAGTTTGCTTTTTTTCCCCCTTAGGAATAACTTTCCCCTGACTTTAAACTTAAATATTTATCCAGTGAGCAAGAAACAGTGAAACATTTAGGTTCATTTACTGTTCCACACTTTTCAGTGAACTAAACCATGCTTTTCCCCATACTTCTTTCCTACAGTCTCAAAATTTACATTTTTTCCCCTCTCTACAGTGTCTGCTTTTGAACCGTCGGTGCTTAACAGAAGCAATGTGGAAGTCTTCTTATGTTATATATGAAAAAAAACCTTCTTATGGTACATTCTTCAGCCCTTTGCAAATATAACTGCAGAATGAAACCTAATAAGGGAGAACAAAATACTTAAAACGAGGATTGCTTCCTGCTAGAGAAAGAGTGGTGGAGGAACAAGACAGCACCAGAAAATGTCTGTTTTCTGAACAAATAAGAAGGGGACAATGCCCTTTCTCAACTCCACCCATACAACAGGAGGAAAGGAAAGCAGGTTGCTCCATTTGTGGTGGTGAATGGAGCTACATCCAGTTGTGCCCAGTCACAAGCAGTATTCCCTAGGGCTGGGTTTTGGGGCCAGTCCTGTTTAA
>NW_010201170.1:0-263 GCF_000695765.1 Mesitornis unicolor
CCCAGGGCAGGACCCGGCCCTTGGCCTTGTTTGGTCCCCAAACCCCTCACTGCCTGCCCAGGCACCACAGATTTCCTAATTCCTGCTCCTTAATGCCAAGCCCGGCCCTCATCGCCAGCTCCAGGAGCAAAGTCTGGCTCCTTTGGGGCTGCTCCTCACCGGAGCTGCTTCAGAAATTGGGGATTTGGACTGAGGAGGGAAACGACTCCAGCAGCGCTTGGGCTGCCAAAATGGCTGGCGGTGGCGCCACCCCGCAGCTCCAC
>NW_010201170.1:472-2505 GCF_000695765.1 Mesitornis unicolor
TGTGGATGTGGCCCTTGGGGGCATGGTTTGGTGGTGGCCAGGGCCTGGTTGGACTCGATGATCTTTGGGGTCTTTTCCAAGCCAAGGATGCGGTGATTTTAGGAACGCTCCCCCTGCCACAGGCAGCAACCCAAGCTCAGCATCTCCAGCCCACACGGAGCCCCAGGCGCCGGTACCGGGAGCGAGGAGACACAAGAGGGGGAAACCATCGAATCACAGCGTGGGGTGGGGTGGGAGGGAGCTGCAGACAAGGACCCTGCCCAGCGCCGCGCTCCCCTGCCCCCAAAATCGCCTCGCTGGGGGCTACGGAAATGCTGACCCTTGCTGCGATCTGCACTGCAGTGAGGAAGAGGAGGAACTGGGGCAAAGACGAGGGACCTCGGCCATCTGCGGAGCGCGAGTCAAGCTGCAAAACACAAAGAGAAGAGGAGAGCAGGTTCGCGAGGCTCCTGTTGGGCGCCAGACGTTTGCGTGGGAAGGCGGCGAAGCGGGCGAGCGGGTTCACGAATATCAAGGGAAAAACCCAAAAATTGGGAAAGAAACAGTTCTGGCAAAGCAAGGAGGGACAGCGCGGGGGTGGTTACGGCGCGGCCGAGCTGGGCTCGGGGTTTGTCAGCGAGGTGAACTCCTCCTGGTGGGGGTTTGCTGCTGTCGGGTCCTGCAGGGTGGGACATGGGAGCATGGGATGACAGGATCAGCGTGGGGTGGGGTGCGAGGGAGCTGCAGCGACACCTGGAACCGGCTCAGGGTGCTCAGACCCCAGCAGGGCCTCGAGGATCCCCAGGGCCGGGGCCTGCAGCACCTCTGGGCCAGCAGCGCTCGACCCCCTCCCGGGGAAGAGCTTTGTCCTCACAGCCGACCTAAACCTGCCCTGTTCTGGTTCAAACCATCACCCCTGCGCCTATGGCTCCGTGCCCCGGTGAACAGCTCTGCCCCAGCTGCCTTACAGGCACCTTGCAGGACCTGGAAGGTCACTCTAAGGTCCTGGAAGGCTCTAAGGTGCTGGAAGGTCACTATAACGTCCTGGAAGGTGGCTATATGGTCCTGGAAGGTCACTATAACGTCCTGGAGGGTTGCTATATGGTCCTGGAAGGTGGTTATAAGGTCCTGGAAGGTGGCTCTAAGGTCCTGGAAGGTCACTATAAGGTCCTGGAAGGTGGCTATAAGGTCCTGGAAGGTCGCTATAAGGTCCTGGAAGGTGGCTCTAAGGTCCTGGAAGGTGCTCTAAAGTCCTGGAAGGTCACTGTAAGGTCCTGGAAGGTGCTCTAAGGTCCTAAAAGGTCACTGAAAGGTCCTGGAAGGTTGCTATATGGTACTGGAAGGTCACTATATGGTCCTGGAAAGTTGCTATATGGTCCTGGAAGGTGCTCTAAAGTCCTGGAAGGTCACTATAAGGTCTTGGAAGGTTGCTATATGGTCCTGGAAGGTGGCTATAATGCCCTGGAATGTTGCTATATGGTCCTGGAAGGTGCTTTAAGGTCCTAAAAAAAGGTCCTGGAAGGTTGCTATATGGTACTGGAAGGTCACTATATGGTCCTGGAAAGTTGCTATATGGTCCTGGAAGGTGCTCTAAAGTCCTGGAAGGTCACTATAAGGTCTTGGAAGGTTGCTATATGGTCCTGGAAGGTGGCTATAATGCCCTGGAATGTTGCTATATGGTCCTGGAAGGTGCTTTAAGGTCCTAAAAGGTCACTATAAGGTCCTGGAAGGTGCTCTAAGGTCCTAAAAGGTCACTATAAGGCCCTGGAAGGTCACTATAAGGTCCTGGAAGGTGCAGCTGCTCTAAGGTCCGGTTGCTACATGGTCCTGGAAGGAGGCTCTAAGGTCCTGGAAGGTCGCTATATGGTCCTGGCAGCTGCTCTAAGGTCCTGGAAGGCGGCTATAAGGTCCTGGAAGGTCACTATAAGGTCCTGGAAGGTGGCTATAAGGCCCTGGAAGGTGCTCTAAGGTCTTGGAAGGTGGCTATAAGGTCCTGGAAGGTGGCTATAAGGTCCTGGAAGGTCGCTATATGGTCCTGGAAGCTGCTCTAAGGT
>NW_010201170.1:2644-4598 GCF_000695765.1 Mesitornis unicolor
CTATAAGGTCCTGGAAGGTGCTCTAAGGTCCTAAAAGGTCACTAGAAGGTCCTGGAAGGTTGCTATACGGTCCTGGAAGGCCACTATTAGGTCCTGGAAAGTCGCTATGTGCTCCTGAAAGGTCGCTATAAGTTCCTGAAAGGTCATTATAAGGTCCTGGAAGGTTGCTATATGGTCCTGAAAGGTTGGTATAAGGTCCTGGGAGGTCACTATAAGGTCCTGGAAGGTGCTCTAAGGTCCTAAAAGGTCACTATAAGGTCCTGGAAGGTGGTCTACGGTCCCCCCGCAGCCTTCTCTTCTCCAGCCCGAACAACCCCACATCTCCCAGCCCGTTTTTAAAGCGCCGCCCGCTGGGGTTTCCTCCTGGCGCAGACAGGCACTGACAGCGTTGACGAGTGCTCAGCCCCCGGCCCTGCAGGGCGAGCGAAATAACAACAAAAAAGGGAGTTAAAAAAAAGCCCGAGCAGCCCCAGCGGCACAGCAGGACCCGGCTCCGGGGATCAACTTCCCCAGCCGTTCTTCACGGCCGCGGGGAGCTCCCAGAACAGGAAGCCGGCGGTGTAATTTGGAAGGAAATTTCTCAAAACCGAGCCATTAAGGGCTCAAAAAAAAAAGAAGAACAAAAAAATCAAAAAAAACCCCAAAAATAGAGGCTGCATCCAATTCGATCGCAGGAGAAGAAAATACTAAAAAAAACCCCGAACCCAAACCGAAAAAACCGTCGTCGTAATGGCAGGTTGAATATTGAGAGTAACCCAACTCCAGATTTCCTCCGCTTAATCCTGCAGGAACCCGCAGATGGCTGGGGGAGGGAGGCTGCTGCGGCCTACGCTGGTGTCCCCCTACCCCGGGAAGCCACACGGCACTGGGGACAGGGACCTCCTCACACCGTGACAGGACCTGTGTGGTCATCCCCCGCCACCAAATGACCCCGGCCCAAACGGTGACCGCTGGTTTATGGCACTGAAAACTGCCAAGGCCTACGGTGGCCTGCAAGGCCCTGAACCCTCGGCCATGGGCAGGACGGGTCCTTTCCCCACCGTCCCCCGTTTCCCGCTTGGCCAAAGTCACTTTAAGCTCCCAAAAATGCCGGGGCACGCTGAGGTGGGGAGGGAGAGAGGGGATTTGTGCCCACAGGCAGGACCCTGCCCCACGGCGGCGCCATGGCCACCACCCTCAGGCCCGATGGCAACGGTCTGCACCCCACAGGGGCACCAACACATCCCCGTCATTGTCCGCTCATTGATCTCATCAAGGGATCTCATTGATCCCATTGATATCTCAAGGGATCTCATTGATCTCATCAATATCTCAAGGGATCTCATTGATCTCATTAATATCTCAAGGATCTCATTGATCTCATCAATATCTCAAGGGATCTCATTGATCCCATCAATATCTCAAGGGATCTCATTGATCCCATCAATATCTCAAGGATCTCCTTGATCTCATCAATATCTCAGTGATCCCATTGATCTCATCAATATCTCAAGGGATCTCACTGATCTCATCAATATCTCAAGGATCTCATTGATCTCATCAATATCTCAAGGGATCTCATTGATCTCATTGATATCTCAAGGGATCTCATTGATGCTCATCAATATCTCAAGGGATCTCATTGATCTCATCAATATCTCAAGGATCTCATTGATCCCATCAATATCTCAAGGATCTCACTGATCTCATCAATATCTCAAGGATCTCATTGATCTCATTGATCATCGAACTCCTGACATGTTCCTGGGCGCCTGCTCTCCTCCCCCTGCTCTGGGGATCCCCACCACGCCGTGACTCTCTGCGATCCACCCACCCCATCAGCATCCTAAAATTTCAGGCCAGGAGCTGGATCCCCAAGACGCCGCTTTCCCCTCCCCAAAACCCCACGCTCCCAGCCCGCATCGGGCCGGGCTACGCAGGCCAGGACACCACCACCACCACCACCCCTCGAGGG
>NW_010201171.1:0-4138 GCF_000695765.1 Mesitornis unicolor
ACACACACATATATGTATGCATAACTTAATGCTGACCTAAGAAAATTTGACTGCTTTTCTCCTGAGCCAGTATGTTAAAAAAAAAAATTAAATAAACAGGAAGTAGAATTACAATTGGCAGTAAAAAGGTTTTGGTTGTAAAAAGAGGTATTGATTCAATACTGCTGTCACTGTGCACACAACTTACCTACTAGAAAAGGAATACTCAAAACACGGATGAGGTTTATAATGAAGTCTGATAGAAATTGTGTGATGTTGGAGTGTGACACATTTTTAAGGTACCTGGCAAAATCAGACAGATTATTCTTGAAATAATTACCTAAAAACATAGGATATCACTAAAATGCTACAGTATCAATTTGGAAAATGAACTCAGGTAAAACTCCAAACTTCCTTAATAACTGGTTTAGTCATTTTTGCTACATGGGCATGCACAAGATAAATGCAACTAGATAATTTCTAAGAGCCAGAAGAGTCCAGTGGATAATCTCCTTATTTGCATCTTCTAGTTTTAGACACTGTTGCTAGTATTTGTGAAATGACACCACTGAGTTGTTATATCTTTGACCAGCCAGAAACACAGAAAGATGTGAACACATGGAGATGTGAATTCAACTGGAAATTTTCATTTTGTACCACAAAAATTAGGAAAAAGAAAAAAGAAGTGTAGGCTTTAGAATACGTCTTTGTCAAGGTGTGCATTTCATCAGTGATTCTGTACTTTGCTTTGATTTGAGTATGCATTACTTGCTTTTATATTTAGGACACTAGAGGAGGCTCAGGAGTTAGGACTGTTTTTTTAACAAGTTGAACAAATTAGAAAAAGCAACAACTGTATGGTGTGCTATAAGAAAGTACCCATTGCTCCTTGATGCAACTTTAGGGCCTTCAGCTGAACAACATCAAGATTAACTGTGATCTTAGAGGACTGTGCTTATATACGTGAACTTTTAACTTGAATAAATGTTCTGTAATATTTTGCAGAAATCCCACAGCCTCTCGGGTTACCTACTCCACTTGTTTGACCACTATTATGATGAAAATGTTTTCCTTGTATCTAGTCAGACTTTTGCATGTTCCAGCTTGCCTCTCCTGCTTCCACTGTGCAACTCTGAGAACAGCCTGGCTCCATCTTTCTATATTATCCCAGTGGTTCATTAATGTAGTTGCACTGGAGAGCTCCAAGCTGGATAGAGTACTTCATATTTGATCTTCCAAGAGCTGTGCAGGGCACAAAATTCACTTTGCTTGAACTACTGCCAGTCCAGCCATGTATGCAGATGGCCTTCATTGCTGTAAAGAAGTACAGCTGACTCCTCCAGTCCAACTGGTTTTCTACCTGGAGACCCAGGTCCTGCATTCTAGAAAGCTGCATTCTAGCCAGCTGGCACTGTAGTCCTGCATGACTTTATTCCATCTCAGATGCAGAAGTCTATATTTACCAAAATCGAACTTAATTCAGTTCATTGTCATTCCTTTTCTCTGGCTTGTTTGATCTTTTGAACAGCATCTCCATCATCCAGCCTTTCTTCAGGTCACTATTGTCCAGAAATGTACAGAAAATGCACTCTATATAAACATCCAGTTTGTTCATGAAGACTTCCCAGGACACAAGGTGAGGCTGACTGGCCTGTGGTTCTGTGGATCTTCCTTCTCTCCCATCTTCAAGATGGTGGTATCATTTCCCTTTTTCAAATTATCAGCAACCTCAAAAAACAGCAGCTAACTACTCTCACTCCCCTACATGCATTCTTCCTGGGCTTTTGACCTTCTGTGTGTGTCCATATGACTTAAGTGCACTTTCTCTTATTTTACCTTTATTGTTGGTAATGCTTTTTTTCCCACAGACTCTGGTAACAGATTTGAGGACCTAGGAAGCAAGTGAGCAAACCTAATCAATGAAAAAAATGAGGTAAACCACTATTGAGTAACTCGGCTTTCTCCATGTCATTTGTCACTAACTTTCCAGGCCAACTGAGAAGTGGTCCCACATTTCTTCCTTTGGTGCCAGCACGCTTATAGAAGATCTTCTGGCTGCCCTTCACATTCCTCACTAGTTCCAACTCCAGCTGAGCTTTGGCTTTCCTAGTTCCATCCCTGCATACCTGGGTAATGCATCTGTATTTCTACTAGCTTTCTAACAGCGTTTTTGCATTTCAACCATCCCTGCTTCCACATTCTGTGTTCTTCCTTTATATAGCTGAGCTCAATCACAGTTCCTTGCTGATTCATGCTGGCCTTCTGCCATTCTTGCTATGATAGTCCTTGAAATATCAGCTTTCACACTGTTCTCTGCAGTTCTTTCTTTTTTTCTTAAAATAAAAAATCCTTTCATTTTAATTTCAGCTAATTTAATTTAGCTACTGTGATAGCTACAGGAAAATCAATAAAGTTACACAACTGTGAAACAGGAGTGACACAGCAACAAATCAGTTTAGCACCATCTCTTATAATTGCCTGACACTTCTCATGGCCTGCTGCTTAGTAAAACAGAACTTTGCCAAACCCCCTACATTTCAACCTCTGGTGAAAGTTTTGGGGATGCTTTAGTTTGGCTGTTTCTAAGAATAAGGCTAAGGAAAAAGACATGTAAAAAAAGAAAAAAAAAAAGAAAAAAACCCTCAACATCCAGAACACTTTTTCTTTCATAAAAAAGAAATGCACGCAAACTTCTCTTTGAAAAGCTTAACATCACTGTGGTTAGAGAACAATTGGTTTATCAGATATCAGTTTTACTGCTCCCTCCAAAATCCATTCAGATACTGCGGAGTGACAAAAGACAATTGCCAGTGACTGAACGGTACATACTGGAACTCATAATTCAGGCTGTCCCTTCCAGTGTCAATACCAAACATAACTGAGACAAGGAAAAGTTCAAGGTAGATATGCAAAACAAGGACCTACCAAAGAACAGAGTTTCTTGTGGCTGCTTTCCCCTGTGGGTGAGACAAGAGCTACCAGCTCTGGTAATGATACATCAGGACACTGTTTCTCACAGATCCCTCCTGCCTGAACTGGCCACTCTGCAGTGCCTGGTGGATCTCAGGAGGAGCTCTTTTTTTTTCCCTCTGCAAAGCTGAGGCTCTGGTTGAACTCCTGTTGGTATTTCAAATATAAACATTTCACAATAGAAGTGGACAGAGCCTCATGTTTATGTAAAAAACCTCAAACAACTAAACCCAGTGTCACATAGCCATCACAAGCACTTCCAGTCTCAGCACTGCTGATACTTTTATGATCTGTAATAATATGCATGTCAAAATGTTTATTCTTATAGAGAATTAAAGTCACATCAGTGTTTCATGATTCAATATTCTTTGAATGTGATAAAATAAGTTTGACTTCTTAAATCCCACAGTTAAGAGAATTGGCAACATCTCTGTAAAAGGAAATGAAAAAACTAATCTAGTAGTTTCTAGGTACTGGATCTTTAAGAGATCATATAGTTGGAAATGTTATTTTATTATAACAAACCAAGGAATTTCATTGTAATATGCTTGAACCATAGCTCAGCATAAATGTACACAGATGCCTAACTTTGACATGACACAGCTTATTACCGACATCAGTGAGGTATTGCTAAACTACTTCACCACACAGGTGGAGGGTGTAATTTTGAAGTCTACTGAACACTGTGAATCTCTCAATGTATCACAATTACAGAAACACCTGTGTTAAATAACTTTGTGCTGATTCACTATGAAAATGCATGGTGTTCAATAGTCCTTAGAATTAAATGCCTTGCCAACAAGCCACAGGTGTACACCACAGGAGCACATGATAATGTAATTGTGAAGGATGTGATGACAGCTCTTCATCCATAATACCACCTTCCCAAGATGCACTCATGCATCTATTTTATATTTAGGTATTTTCTAACTGTAGTTTTTGAGTCATCTAAGCAAGCAGTACCAATTCCAAAAGGAGTACTAAACAGGAAAGAAAGAAAGAAAAAAAAACCCAGCATGAAATTCGGATTTAAAATTGATGGCATCCAGTCCAGGAAGGGACAAAATAAAAATACCAGCCCCTCATTCCCCCAAAAAAACCCCACAAAACCACCCTAATTCTTTAAATAAATGGGGTAACTTTGGTCTTTAATATTTTTAAAGTGAGGGCCTGCCAAATGTTTTCCCTA
>NW_010201171.1:4148-43302 GCF_000695765.1 Mesitornis unicolor
AGAAACTACTGATCGGATAAATACTTTGAACCTCTTGAACACTATAGCTGAATGTTATTAATCCATTAAGATCTACATGTTAGTTTATAAATTCTGTGGCTATGGTAGATTTCTATTCTACAAAGAAATTTACAATGATTTTTAAATAAATGTATTTAGCTTCTGTGGGCACTGAAGGATGTTAGCCCTTTTGCAAGGACTAGCTACCACTTAGGAAATTTTGGAGGAGTTACATGATGTGAAAATTCCAGAAACTTTCTGGAGCTTTTAATCACAAGTTTGTGAGCAGTCTGAAGAAAATAACTAAGCACAGCTAGTAGAAAGTCGTCTTCTGCTTTGTTTCACAACTACAAAAAAATTATATGCATGTAGATTATATATTAAGTTTTTTGATTAATAAACAAAAATGACATTTTCCCAAAATATTCTGTAGAATTATAAAGCTGTCAGTAGCAATTGTCAAATCACACATCTATCCATATCCACAAACATGTACTGCCCCTTGTTTTATTGTTTTTTGTGGAGCACATAGCCTAAAGGTTCAGCCTAGAAGACTTATTTTCCCCTGATTATAATTATGAGATTCTGCACTGCTGGAGTGGATGACTGGATGAAGGCAGGCTCCATAACTATATATGACATAAAGAATTGATGTGAGTTTGACTAGCAATAGTAAGGCGAAGATGGAAATCTGATGGACTAATTTTCCTCTTGCTCCTCTCTGCTTTTGGTATTGCTTTTGATCTGAATCTTTTCTACAAGCTTGGGTCCATTCCTGGCTACATGGACGGGTACAGAAATTTGCAGAGCATCTAAAACAAAAAAAAACAAAAATGTGCAAAAAAAGTGCACAACATTTTTATTAGTTCATGTGTTTTTACTTTGTTTTAATTACAAAAAGTTGCTACAAATTTATGACAATTTCAGTCCAAGCTCCTTGTATTATAGTTGAAAATTTGCCTTTAGTTGCTTTCCTTGTGTTTGCCTATTTGCATTAATGACGACACTCACTCATCTTTTACCCACAGTCTAATTATTAAAATGTTGAATAGAAATTCTGTGGGGATAAGAATAAGCAAATCTGCCATCCCCCAATCTGTAAATATGCTAAAAGAGTGAAGAAAGGGCATCACAGAAGAAACACTTCTCATCCTCAATCGCCACTGTCCGTCATATTCATGTAATTTAATTAAAATAAATGTGAGTCAGTAACTTCTTCCATTAATTTTTATCTAACTGTCCATTTAAATCTGGTGCAAACTCACTCCTCAAAGTGCTGAATATGGAGTAGTACTGATATTTTTCCTTACTCTACTGCTTCACTAATGCTATCCCTTCTGCTCTCATACGTAAAGACAGCTAGGCACCCAGCTCTTTTTGACACCTCCATGCATGTGTATGCAGACACACATACACACACATACACAAAGTCTCCCCCCCCACACACACACGCACACTGGATTTTCTCAAAAAGAAAATTTGGAGTGTATTTTAGAAACAAGCATCTACCATCTCATTGGCCTTAAGGTACTATGGTTTTAATAGCTATCATAAACTTAATTGATATCAAGGTTTAACAATGGAAGACTTCAAGGGATAAAACTATGAGACGGAGGCTGAAAAAGACAGGATCTCTGGTATGTCTGCAATAAGAGAATAAGAGCCACATTCTGATGGGAACAGTGATGGCAGATAACACACACTGACCAGTGGGTTATGCAGCTGCCTCCTGATCTCTGGATTTATTCAGAAAATTCAAAAAACATGAAATGCATTTCCCCTTTTATTCAGCTCCACACATAGTAGAGGTATCTTTCTCTTCACTCTTTGCTGGGAAAAAAACTGGCAGGATGGCTGGGCCCAAAGAGTTGTGGTGAATGGAGTTAAATCCAGTTAGTGGCCAGTCACAAGTGGTGTTCTCCAGGGCTCAATACTGTGGCCAGTTTTGTTTCATAACTTTATCACTGATCTGGATGAGAGAATGGAGTACACTCGTAGTAAGTTTGCAGATTACACCAAGTTGGGCAAGAGTGTTGATCTACTTGAGGCTAGAATGGCTTTACAGAGCAATTAGGATAGGCAGGATCAATGGGCCAAGGCCAACTGTGTGAGATTCAAAAAGGCTCAGTGCTGGGTCCTGCACTTGGGTCACAACAACCCCATGTAGTTCTATAGGCTTGGGGATGAGTGGCTGGAAAGTTTCTTGGTGGAAAAGGACCTGAGCGTATTGGTCAACACTCAGCTGAATATGAGCCAGCAGTGTGGCCAAGAAGGCCAACAGCATCCTGGCTTGTATCAGAAACAGTAAGACCAGGAGGACAAGGTAAGTGATTGTCTCCCTGTACTCAGCACTGGAGGGACCACACCTCAAATACTGTGTTTAGTTTTGAGCCTCTCATTACAAGAAAGATTGAGGTTCTGGAGTGTGTCCAAAGAGCAACAAAGCTGGTGAATGGTCTGGAACACAGATCTTATGAGGAAAGGCTGATGGAACTGGTGTTGTTTAGCCTGGAGAAAAGAAGGCTAAGGAGAGACCTTATTGCTCTCTACAACTATTTAAGAGGAAGTTGTAGCAAAGTGGGGGTTGGTCTCTTTTCCCAAGTAACAAGAAATAGGACAAGAGTAAACGGCATAAAGTTTTTCCAGAGGAGGATTAGATTGGATATTAGGAAAAATTTCTTCACTGAAAGGGTTATCGAGTGTTGGAACAGGCTGCCCAGGAAAGTAGTTGAGTCACCATCCCCAGAGGTATTTAAAAGACATGTAGATGTGGCACTTAGGGACATGGTTTAGTGGTGGATTTGGCAGTGTGATGTTTATGGTTGGACTCAATAATCTTAAAGGTTTTTTCCAACCTGAATGATTCTATGATTCTCTGCTCTTTGCTTTTGCGGTATTGATATTTTCAGGTAATATACTGTGTTTCTCAGCTCAGCTTCTCTTCTTGCTCGATCTTGTAGTCAAATCCTAATCCTGTCCTTTTGAACATCACAGCCTAAAATAATTCAGTATTATGCATTTCTTTACAAGTCATAGATGAGAATAAGACAGGTCATAAGGAAACAAATCTTTGCTGACAAGTAAATAGCTTTGATATCCTAACTGCCAAACACGACAAAAATCGAGACACATGGAAATTGATTTAACTAAGCAATATTTCATTCTTTGCTTGCATGCTTCTGATCAATGTTTTCATGAGGATATAGAATAATAGATGAAAGTTTATGTCCTGGATCAGATGAAACACAAGGCCCAACTACTGGGAAAAAAATTCCGATGCTTAAAGTTATCTACATTGTAGTCTCACATACTTGAAAATGCACGGCCATGAAGGAGAAAGCTAAGCACGTACCTAAGTCCTTTGAGGATTAGAGAATCTAAAAAAAATCAATGGTACTTTTAAGTGGGTGTAGCTGCATCAATTTTTGTCCATATTGTCTAGAACATGGCACTAAGATATTCTCAAAGAGCAATAAAGATACTTAGAAGAATAATGTACAACATAGTATTAAAATTTCAATGTTTACCACCTGCCCTGAAAAAAACCAACTGTTTTGGGATCTAGTTAAAACACATTGAAGACTATAACCTATACTCAAGAATACAGCTGTCATGGAATTAAGTGTACATTTTATATATTTATGAAAATATCTGTTGGTTATATTATTGAGGTGGATTAATTTGAAATGGATAAAAGCTAACAGGAAAAACCTCAATGGTGGTGAGGTAGGCCAGTTTTCAAGCAAAAGGATTTATTTAAACAAAACGGATTCTTAGATTTCATAATTTTATGTTGGTCCCATCCATCCATGTACCTGTTGTCCCACTTTCTCACCTATAACAGTGGAAACAAAAATACTGTTGACATTTTCCTCAAGCAGATGATTAATAAACAGGAATATGGGGATCCACCCACAAAGGTTTTTAAAGTTTTTCTGAAAACTCTGGTCCACTCTAGGTCACTACAAAGAATCAACAATTTAAAGAGTCTTGTGTGCTGCCTCTTTTTTTAAAGTCATTTTTTTCTGCATCTTTTTTCACTTAAATAATATTTGGTTACAAAAAGTTGACTGATGACCGTACTCATAGCTTACAGACCTCTGCATAGGAGTAATAGATATGCATGCAATACAATAGATATGCATGCATTGTCTCTAAGATAATTTGTGGTTTAGGACTGGTAAAAGCCTGAAAATTGGTACTTCAGTGGATGCGCTTGCACTGTTGAAACATTTTAAGAAGAAACTTCTATTACAGTAGCAGAATAGCTTTTCTAATTACTCCTGTGTATAGAAAGATAAAAGTAACTAAGATAGTACTCTGTAGTTCATTAGATAATAAATCTATTGCTTTGAAATTTTCTGAAATATTAGCTGCATAAAATTAAAAGTTGTTGTTTTGACATTGCCATTAACACATGCAGCTGTTTCATGGAGGAAGGAAAAAAAAAAAAGCACTACATTAGTGTTCAGGCTCTAAATACCTTTATATTGGCAGCATGTCTAATTTCTATCACAAACATCCAAAGCATTGCTTATTATAATCCTCATTCTGATCTACTTTCCAGAGAAGTTTACGAATGCTGATTCCTAAAAAGAAAGATGCATAAGTACAAGAGTACACACACATACACTCTGCATGATGTTAAACAGAGTATTAACACACTAGCAGCATTCAGTTTATCTATGCTCAGTTTCTGCTAGTGAAAATCAATTTGATGGTTTCATTTTAGTCTTTATTTGCACCTGTCTCAAAATATTGATGCTATTGGCTGATTCTCTTCAACAGATGACTAAGAGCACCATATGCAGATCAGAATTGAAATATGCATGCAGAATTGTGCAAGAAACTTTTGCACACTGCTACTTCTTCTATTTCATGCACACTAACCCCATGTAAAAATATCTTTAAAAATCTCATCTTACTGAAGAAAAAAAATTTCTTGCTGCTGCATCTATGGGCAGCTTCATATTCTTGTTCTCATAACAAACTGGTAAGTTGACAAGAAAGATATTGAGTTTGTAGAAAATTCTTTTCACTTGAACTTAATATGATAATTAGCAGAAAAATGTAAGTCTGCTCCACTCGTATCTTAACACTAAACTATTTTCTGTTACTAGAACATTGTAGATAATGATGCCAGAGAAGTAGGAAAGCTAGCTGTGTAACTGAGACTCTTCCAGTTTCCAACCATACTCAACCATGCTCAACATGTCTTCTTGAGTATCACACAAACATATCTCCAAGTTTATGTCTAAAGTGAGAGCCCAGACATGCAGCTCCACACCCTTCTCCCTCCTCTGTATCCCTGTACCTTGGTTTTAAAAGCAGAAAGGAAAGCCTGACTGTCAAGACTGGAAGGGAACTGCAGTGTGCTCTGTCACCTTCTCATTATGGATCATGTAGGAAGCATGGCTCTCACATGGGCCATGCTACACACCTAGTACTCAGCATAAACCTGAACTTAATTTTCTTATAGCTAGGCAGCTATCTGCAGATGTTAATACTTGATGAAGATAGATAAATCAATGACTGTGAAGTGCTCTAACAGCACAATATTTGAGCAATCTGGCTCTTACTATTATACACTTTTGTTTAGAAATGTGGCAATCCCAAGTTAGGTGACCTAGCTCAGTGTAGCCCAGTTGACATTTTGTGACAGCAGGTAACACAGAAAGTTACAGGTTGTGATGTAGAAGGAGATATTTTCCTTTTCTCCCCTTTTTGCTCAATGTAGGAGAAAAGTCCTTCAGAAGAAAAGAATATATCTGCCTCTTTCAGTGTGTTTGTGTGTGTGCATGTTCACAGAACATGATACTATGTATCTTGGTAACCTTTGTATAATCTTCCCATGCTGTGAGATTTAATAGGATTTTCATGCTGATCTTGTAATGGTATGCTTTTAAGTCTTGCTGTTTTTCTCTGGAAGCAAATGGCCTGTGGCTGCAAGAACCCAAAGTTAATGGCACTAGGTTCTCTCTTGACCGTCCTTCAGGTTAACTTGGGGCCAGTTAACTCTGCATACTAAAGTAATTCCTAGAACACTATAGCTAAACACTGTGGATTCATTTTTTACATATAATACCCTTGAGTTACAGATCTGTAACATCAATGAAAATGTTTCAGTAGATACTGAAAGACAAAGTAACTACTGCAGACTGGAAAAAATCCCTCAAGTTAAGGGTACAACTCAAGTTTTCATTGGAACCTAGGTTAGACTAAACAGAGGACATAAGAATGTTTTACTCTAAAATAGATTGTAATGGCAGTAGACAAGCTAATTTGCTTCCATAGATAATAGTTACAGTGCTAAGTACAATACATTACCACAGAAACAAAAGCCCATTTATTTTGATAAGGAATTATTTCTTAATATTTCTGAGATTCTGGATACTCCTTTTCATCAGATTACGAAAAAAGGATCCTCTCTACTATGTCTGGTAACAGGTTAGGGAAAAAATTAGTAGTGAGAGGAAGTTACCAGACTTTTAAGTCACTTACAGATTTATTTGAAAAATTCTCTTTTCCAAAGACGTTTCACTCCTGAGACCTGATGTAACCATTGAGACAGAAAGAACAGCCAATTTAACACAAAACTAGAAGTAGAAGCAAAAGGGACAAAGGTCATAGCAAAAAAAAAAAAATCTGGGAAGAAGGGCCAAGGTGGGAGAGGTATATACTCTTTTGTAAAGGTTGAAAAAGTACTGAGTGGCGTATTTGGGAGTCTGAAAGTTAGCTGAAGAGCCTGGGAAATGACAAAGAAAAGAGGCAGCAAAAAAACGTTGAATGAGAAACAGCGAGAAGAGAAAATAGGAAAAAAGTATAATTAGGAAAAATTATTTCTTTATAATTGTTCCATAATTGTTTGCTGAAACTTTCCCTGCTTTAAACAAGTTGGAAGTAGAGACATTATTTGCAAATAAAAATAGTTTAGGTTTTTGTAGATCACACTTGCTTTCCTTTTGTACTGTTGACAAGTACTAGATAACATTTAGCAGGTCTCTGAGGGCTTGATCCAGCACCACTTGAGTCAATAGAAGTTTTTCTAGTGACCTCAATCCTCAATAGGCTGAAGATCAAGCAATGAATTAAATGTCTTCTCTGAGTGTGCCAATAGTAACAGATTCATCCTATACCCTGGGAGTGCATCTGATCCAGCATCCTTCCCCTCCCCAAAACACAAAGTGAGGTGAAAGAGATTAAAAGCACACAGCTGCAGCTGTGACATCTTAGTGGATCTCATGTCAGAAGGTAATACAAAGCTATTAAAATGTCCCAGCATAAGTAACTTGTTGCTAAAGGAAACAGAACATCACTGCTTATACTTTCACAAAATCCTGTAAACCATAGTGTTGACTCTGAGACAAATACCTGGCCATTTTAAAGGTATAAGAATTACCATCTTCTACCAGGAAGAGAAAGAATACATAAAGGTAAATGTTTATAAAGTGGAAAAAAACAGACAACTGCGAAAGGCACTTCTGATGTAACTGCTGTTTGACTCTGCCAGATTTAGAGGAGACAGTTAGAAAGATGCATTGATAATGGCTAGTTCACTGAAATGGCAACTCTGTGCTAGTTGGTGCAAAACAGCATAATAATTGATTCTGTTCTTCAGTTTTGCACATGATCATTATGTTGCAAACAGAAAGTAACATTTTTCTCTTTGAATTTTAGAATATGTTTGTTAACAGATTTCTAACATTTTAACAGATTTAACATTTAACAGATTCTAGATTTTCTAATTGTTAACACAATTCTAATTATATCTTACTTTGGCCAAGAGTGTAATATTTGAATTTAACACAGTTTTTGTATTTAAATTTAACATACATATAATGAGTTACAGCATCCACTCTGATGTTATTTAATGTAAAGAATTAAAGTCTCAATTCAAACCAAAATACTTTCTAATAAAAATTGTCACATTGTGATAATCTTTATGGGCTTAGATGGAAGCTGTGTGTTAAATACTTCCCAAATATATTTACTCACATGATTTACCTAATGAATGTCCATAATGTTAATAACATTACTAATAAATAGTAATGCATTGCACAATGTCTGTCTTTAGTGATCAAGTGTAAGATTGTAAGAACATACTACTTAGTTCAGAGATGAGAGCTGTGTTTTAGCTAAAGAGAAATAAGCTGCTAATGCTGAAGGTATTAGATCATCATTAGCCATTTAATAGATTATCCTGATTTGGGTACTAGGATTTAGTTTAAGGTTTTAACTTGGATTCCTTTCTACTCTTGGTTTAATTTAAACATGTATAATACTCTTTGAAGCCTATTTGTGAACTTCATATTGATCACATATCAAATGCTAGGTGTTGCAGCTGAAAAATTGCTAATGTATCATGACAGTACTCTTCCTAGATGCTACATTTTTTTAAAAAAGTTTTTAAGAATACCTTCAACTGCAAACGTCCTCAGTAGCTCCAGGCTCCAGACAGAGGAACAGGTGTGGAGGGGTGAATATCACTCTCTGCTTTCTCTCCATTAATATACAATAGACTGAAAGGTTCTCATCCTTTCTCTGTTTATTGTTAACTTTCTACACAGAAGATTCCATGCAGAATTCTGTTTAAACGATGTGTCAAGGAACTAACCCGCAGAAATCGTTATACAAATTATAAAATGGCAGTCATGAAACCTGGAGTTCATGCACCAGTTTTGAGTTGCTCTAGAAGTTCATACATACTTTTAAAAACTCATGGCAATGAAAAACTGAGAGGGGCAATGGGCAACATAAGGGGACTTGACTTCATAGATGGTGATCTAGAATATATTACCTTGTTTTACGATAGGAGAAATAAAAGAAAAAAAATGAAATATTGAAATTATAAAGACATTATGTGCATATGCACCCATACAATCATCTACGTAAAAGCAAATGTATTTAAAGGCACAACAGACATTGTTTCATTAGAACACTACACTTGAAAGGTTTCACTTCTGCCCTAACTAGTCATGTGTAGAGCAGTCAGATCAAAACATCAAAATGTCACACACTTCATGCATGAAGTCTCCAACATATTTTTCTCAGCTAAGGGTAAACAGGTCAAGGAAGATGATATGCCAGTTAGGTTAGAAAAAAAAAAAAAAAAGAAAAAAAGCTTCTTTTATTCACAGAACCATTGTACTGAGACTGCAGTAATTAAAGAAGACCAGGCTACAAAGCACATCCTCGGACTATACCAGTTTACCTCCTGACTCGCCTGAGACCTTGCATTTTAGGGAGGTTTTGTATGAAATGTCAGAGTTTAGCTTGCTTTTTGTTATTAATTTACTTTAATCTGCCATTTGTGACTGTCTTTCTGTGATTGATTTGGAAGCTCAAAAAGTATAGAGGTTTTCATGCCCTTTATTTTGCTGTAATTTTCCCACCACTCTGATCATGCACAAGGAGTAATTAATTCTTGCTAGAATTTCTTATCTAAAACAGACATTGTTATTTAGTTTGCTTAGTATTAATAAAACATCACTGAGGAAGGAAATATGTGAAGATCCATCTACTTTTCAATAAAAGTTAATGCAAGAAAATACAGTCCTTGCACAGCTGCTACAGCAGAAACACAAGAATGCAAGGGTTCTGAACAACTCATATAAAAAAATCTGTATTTTGCTTCAGTTTCTACCATGTCTGTTGTATTCACACTACAGATAGATGTCTCTTGGACTGGAAACCAAAAACTTTACTGATTGCTAGCATCTTTCTGTACAGAATAAAGTATAAAGAAAGGGGTCTGACACAAAAATCTACAAGTTGGAAAAACTCCCTCAAATAATTAAAGTCCTGCTGGAAGAAGTGGTTATAACTCCAGAAATAATCAGAGGACTTGACCCCTGGTCTTTCATGCAAATAAATATATTTACTTTTCCCATAGTAAATAATTCGTAATACAGATATGAGTTGAGCTGTCTTATTGGATGAAGTTTTAGGCTTTCAATAGAAGAGAATCCAGTCCAATTTTTGAACATCTTAAAGATCCATAAAGCAATTGAATTTTGTGGTTTTTATCTAAGCTCCCCAGTGGATAGAATTCTATGTATCAAAACTTCATACATAATTGACAAAAAGTTTCTGTCAAGTTCAATTCTGCAGATTGAATTATCTCTCACTCAGAAAGAAAAGACAAACCATATAGATCAGGTTTGAATCATGGGTAGAACAGAGTTGTTCTGAACCTCCCTTCCATTTCTAGTAAGGCCAAAGATAAATATAAATGTTCAATGTCCAGTGCTTTTATATCAAGAATTCAGCTCTGTACTTTAAGAAGGAGTCAATCACATCTTAAAATAATGATGGAAAAATGTGCTGCAAGGCCTTGGGTGTATAAATGGAGTACGCTAGGGAAAAGAACAGTTTGCATTAGTGATAAAAATACTTTTGGTAGTGTAATAATGTTACTTAAACTGGAATAAATCTTCCTGAATCTGAAAGAAACTAGTTCACTCTAGAGCAGGGTAATTTCTATCCCAGACGAAGGCACAGGGATAGCTTCCTGTTCCTTCACAGTTTCTTTTCTGTCACAGCAGTATCATTCACACAGTTGTATATGGTCCTTTCCTGATGTAGACAGCCAAAGCATTATATTTTGTAACTAACATCAATGGGAAGACTGCATTCCACGTGGCAAATGTACCTACACCCATGATTTACTGAGAAGATGCAGCATTTCTTGACAGAGAAAGGCACTGTGCTGGCCAAGACAAAGTGCTGGCATGGTCTTCTCTCAGGTTGCAGTACACCTGCAGGGCACAGTGAATAATCACATTGATGAATAATCACATGGACCCAGGAATGGAAAGGGCCTGGGGACCATGGCCTAATGTGCCTCACAGTTTTTAGTTTTAAGGTTGAGGTGGTTTTTTTCTGTTTATTCTTTTGTTTAGAAAAAAAGGATAGGAAAAAAATCTACACAATAAATAGTTAAATTTTCATCAGATGAAAATCTGCTTTGCTACATCTTTATGCTGAAAGGTGAACTCATTATTTCAAATACAAAAATACATTGCAACCATACTGATACACCTCTTCCTATATATACACACATGAGCACAAATGTTCCTACCTAGTCTTCGAAACCTCTACAAGAAGGTATTAGGAAATCTTCCTATATATACAAACACATCATCTATCATCAAACATTATTTTACTATGGTACTAATTTTCTATCTAGCACAGCAGTTCATCATCCTTTGCCCTTAATACATGTTAATTTCAAATCATTTAATATTTTTATCCAAGGCAGTGAAATTACAGATTGGTATTTTTAGAATTCAATATAATGGAAGAAAAGTTCAGAATTAATGAGAATAGCTAAGTGAGATATGGGAAGCAACTGTAAGAATCTATGTAGTGAGGTCAAAAATAATGAATTTAACAAAATGAATGGAGATCTAAAACCAAGACAGCTGCTAATGGGAGCATGGCAAAAAGACATCTGAAAAAATGTTTTAAAAATACATTGCAAAACTCCCTCTATCCAAAAAAAAAATCTTTAAATTCCAGCACCGGTATAGAGAATAGAGGACCATAAGAATGTTGTAGACAAGCATTTTTCTAGAGCACTAAAAACATACACTGAAAGAGAACACAGAAAATAAACAGAACAGCAAAGGTACCAAACAGAAAAAATGTCAGAAGTAAATGCACAGAAGCAAAATAAAAGCTTGAATGACAGTGAAGGTCAGAGAGTTAATATATTTCTTTATCGAGAAAAACTTGAGGGAGAAATAAATATTGAGACATACATGAGCACAAAATTGCATATAATTTAAAAAAAAATAATTAAAAAAAATAAAAAAACAATTCTGTCCACATTAGAATAACAAGAAGAAAGAAATACAATGTGAAAGAGCCACCTGATTGTATAATCAGCATAGCAAGAAGGAAATTCAATATTTCTATTGTCCATAAACACATGCATTTCTATATTTATCTTCAAATCTAAAAAGAACATAAAAATGACACAGTTTTTCAAACATTTCACCTACATTCTCTATAGGACTGAAATGTCAATAATAAAGGCATTGCCAGAGAATCTAAGGGCATAGAAATGTGGTGCTTGATTATACAAATTAATTTTAAATTACATTAAGCAACACTAAGATGCCTGAAATTTCATGACCATTAGCAGAACTTAGGAAAACTCAAAATACCTTTTTAGATGTTCACTTTTTTTGATAGAACAGTTATTTTTTTTTAATTGTGGCACTTCAAACAGTTGAAGATAACGTACAGGGATGGTAACAGTGTTTATCTTATTTTACTCCTTTCAGCATGACAGAAGCACTGCCTGGGGAAGGGGAATCAAACATGGCTTTCAACTGCCTTTGTGTGTGCTCTTTTTTTCTGTTGGCATTAGTTCAATATATAGATAACTGCATATGTGGAGGGGCTTGACATTATAGCTGTAAATGACAGCCGAACATAATACCTCTGTGCAGACTCTGTGTGACTACTAGGAGCCATTGAAGGTGAGGAAGCTACCGCTGCTGCTTAATGTTCTAAACACCTAGTAAGAAAATAAACATTACGTTCCTAAGTTCACATCTACTTAACATCAGATGAGTAAATTGATTTCATGCATGAACCTCAAATCTTAGGCCTTTTCTCGGATGATGAAGACTAGAGTTGTTCTTAAAATTAAGTAGCTTGAAATTGTTACGCCTTAAGGGGAATTGGCCTCTGTAGGTAGCATTTTCTTTTTCAAAGTCCACATCCAGCTGTTAAAATCTCCAAAAGAGTCCAATACGGGCTAGTTTTAGAGTCATAGTCTTTCTAAGGCCAGGATACAGTAGTTTTGCCTGTGCTGGAGCCATTAGGGAGGAACAATTTCCTTCAGGCTGTTCTGAGTAGATGGGAAGCAAGGGAAAAATAGAGTGATTTTCCCTTTTCTTGGGTACTACCCTAAAAGACACAGTCTTAAAAAAGACACTAAAGAGCAAAGAAGGGTTTGAGTGTTCTGATTTATCTCCCACTTCCCTAATCATCCCCAGTGTCCTCCTGGAAGAAGACAGAGGGAGTGAGCTGCTCCATAAGCACAAGGTGTTTGGGGAGAACCAGCCTGGCTAATCAGGCTGCATCTTTCTAAAGATGGCTTATAGATTTGGATTTTGAGTTGGCTTACTTTCAGCATGCAAAAGACTGTGCAGATACACTTTTCTTTCTCATTGTTTGGTAGCATATAATAACTGTTCATGACTAGAATGACTACAGTGTTTTTGAGCCCATATAACACTTAAAAAAGCCTTAAAAAATCTAAATTACTGAATTAACTGAGTGGTCCCTGGTTGGGTACTTCTAAACATGCAAAATTATTAATTAATTATTGGCAGCAGAATAAACTTTAATCTCTCCTAAATGCCCTTGAGATATTAAAAATTCCTTTCAGTTTTCTCTAGTTGCCTTCTTGAACGTTGGTGAAGTTAACTACGTTTAACTCCATCTTGAAGTCTAAATGAAAGCTTTTTCCTAATGATGTTGAACAGCTGTAATTATAATATGAGCCTCAGATAGTGCAGTTATAGTTAGTTATCAAAAAAAGAAAAGTCTTTCAGTATTGGTGCATTTCATGTATGTTGGTTTCAGCATAGAGGTTGAAGTGAGTCTTAACAGAAAAGTGCAATTAACATGATACATAGCAAATACTCCCTTCCCCTTTCTACTTAATTTAGAGCATATATTGCTGACTGGGTTACTGCTGAGAGAGACATTAATTTTCCACTGTTGCTTCAATGAGACAAGGTGTTTCCCACAGGCCAAGTCATTTTCATCCTCAAGTGCTGCATGGGTGCTTATACAACTTGAAAGATTCTTGCAGGAAGAGTCGAACAGTGCAGTTTTATTACATGGAAGTGTTTCTTGACTTATCACACTACTAAAATAATTTGTGGGAAAGAATCCCACATTCATAAATGAATAATTTTTTTTTACTTGATTAGTGCCAAATCTGTTGTGTTAATAATACAATTTAGATTAACTATATTTTTAACTTTTTTTCTAATAAAACTTTAATGTATTAATATACAATTCTATATAAATAAATAAGAAGGTTTAAGCATGACACAAATGAAAATTCATCATGCCTTCAGCAAATGCCTTTCTAAACCTTTCTCTTAACAGATATTTCCAAATCTTGCCTTTTCATTCCAGTCCATAATGAAAATGAATTTTGAAATGTTGAAATGGGAGCTATGAAAAGACTGAACAACAACAACAACAGCTAAATGGCTGTACTGTACTTTTAGTTACTTTTTGCTATTTCCAGTTTTCTTGAACATTAATCAAGTATCTGACCAGCTCTAATAAGCAAAGGCAGAAAGGTCTCTAAATGCTCAGGATTTCCATGGTGTTTTCATGAGGAACAAAAGTCACAATATTTTTTTTCTTTCCATATATCCCATTTCTGCAAATAAATATTACAGGAGTAAGTAGATTTTCTTAAAGTCTTGTTTGTTTGTTTCAATTAGGCTATAAATAATATAAATACTAAGGTATCTGTCTGAATACTGGGGTATAACATGATCATATTTTTATTAACTGCTGGAGGACATTTTTCCTATTTTGTCTAAACCACTTTTCCTGCTTTATCTCCTTGTCTGAGTTTTTGTAAACTCAGAACTTTTAGTAAACTTAGAAGCCTTCTTCACAATGAAATTTAACAAAGTTTTAAAGAAAAATAACAGTGTCACTAACCATTTCCCCAGTCTAAATTAACACAAATTAGGTCCTAAATTGCTAAATTAGCGCAAGACTTAAAGATTCCTGATTTGTGTTACACATAGCACCTGCAACTAGAGAAAATCATCACAAAGTATATGTACAGTATCTAGGTTTACTTTTTCTTTCTTCCTTCGACTTTATGTTCTGAAAATTCTCAGACAAGAGAAGACTACAGATGGTTATTTAGAGACCCAGTTGCTTTGAGCTCCTTGAAATTAAATCCATAGAGCATGAATATAAATTATTGGCCAAAAATACGGCATACGGGAGAATCAGGTACTAAGTTTGTGTTGTTTGAGTTTTTTTAAAATTTTATTGTGTTATTTTTATTTCCTGGGTGTGTTTTATGCTTTGCTTATATGTTACACTTCTAAGGATAACAAAAACAGCCACCTCAGAATTCCTTCTGACAGGACAGATCAAGTTTAATAAATAAAACAAAATACATTTGTTAAAGGTAGTAGTAGCTGGGTCTCCAACTACGCTACCACAGCACCAACGAGGCATACAGATCCCCAGTGGTGTACTCCCTGGCTGCACAAGCTCAGCTACCACAAAAACACAGGCTTTTACTTTGTCGCTTCAGATGGAGCTCGAGAAGCAAAGACAGGGTCATCTCCCAAATGGCACAGCCCTTGATAGCATAGTCTCCATTCAAAGACCAAAACACATACTTTTTCATGTTACCCTTTCCTCGGGTTGAGATAAAAAGATTTTCTCAATGTTAAAACCTTCCACAGAGTAAGATTGAATGAAAAACAGTAAAAAGGAAAAGGGAAAAGGGAAAAGGGAAAAGGGAAAAGGAAAGAGAAGGACATGTATACTAGTAAGAGCCACCAGCAAAAGAAAGGAAATAAGACAAAGCACAGGTGTCCAAAACAGCAATGTGTTTTGTTATTAAACATAATCATCCGGAATTTGAGGTATTTATGCAAAGTACATTGCCAGCCAAGATTTGTTTTCCTCTTTTTTTCTAATCTGACTTTGTACAGGCTGCAGGTGCCCAGGTGCTGACAACAGCAGTAGGGGCTGCAGGGGTGCCCCATGTGAGGAGAGGCTGGGGCTGTCCCATGCCAGACACAGCCGGTTCCAGCCGGCTCCAGTGGCCCCATCACAGGGGGTGCCACAGGGAAAGCCTGGGTAAGAAAAGGCAAAATGCTGCCTGGCAGCCAGTGCTGAGAGAAACAGGGTGAGAAACAGCCCTGCAAGCTGGGAACCTGGGAGAAGGGGGAGGGGAGAGTTTTCTCATAGTCCAAACTATTTTACTGACAAAAAATTAAATTAATATTCCCCAAGTCAAGACCTGGAGAATCAAGCAGGAAGCCTTATTCAGACATCCACATTCTCTCTCCATTTGACTATTTCCTAGCTTTTGGATTTACTCCTAAGAAGTTTAGACAAAAAGAAGCATTAGAGACATGTATTTAGGCTGTCTGAATATAGAAGGAATGGTTCATCCCTTCAAAGTACAAAAATGAGAGTCACTTCCATGTCCTGTGACAATTTTATTCGATTTATACTGCATTACGAGCTGCCACAGGAATTAAGAATTCCTCAGATGATATTTTACCAGCTAGGGTACAGCTCAAACTGCCCTAGTTTTTGCTGATGTCAATCTATTTCCTTTGCTGATGAGCATGAGGTGTTTTAGTTCTGGAAAGATTAAATCAAATGATAATATGAACTACTCAAACGGCTGGTAGGGCTGTAAGTAGGTTTGTATGGCCTGTCTACAGGGATCTCAGGATCCAGCTGAAGTTAGGATAAATTTTAGTTCTAATGAATCAAGAATCAGGCACAGTTCGTGAACCAGGACTGCTTATTAATTATTGATATTACAGCTCCCTGCATAGGTCCTATCTGAGAGTTTCATTGTGCAGCGTAAATACACCTACCATGAGACACAGCTCATGAATCTTACAGTTGAATTGGAAAGACAGATGAAGGCTAAGAAATAAAGAAGTGAAAAAAATCCCCGCCACTCAGAGGTGAAAGACCATATTCCAAGGTGAACAGCAGAAACAGGGAGAGAACCAGCTTTTTTAAGACTTAGCCATGTGAGATCCAATCTGAGTCCAAAGATTTTGCCACATGTGAACATAAGCAGGAACAGAGATCCCTTCCTGCCTCAACCATTAATTGTATTATGACCCTGAAATCTTAAATGCCTCCAAATGTCCCCACAGCTTCTTCAGTTTGCTCCCTCTTCCTCTGGTAACTCCAAATAACTATGCTGCTGATGGCTTCTTCCAGTAAGGAAGCATTATCCTTCCTCTAAAACAAGACAGGCAAAACAAGCACATTACAGCATAAATGGAAAACAATGCAGGTGGCTTTAGTCGGTCACCTTTCTATCTCTATCTGCTCTGGAGAGGGGAAAAAGCATGTAAGTCCTGTGTATCTGTTGGTAGTAACAGCCAGAGATGTATCTGTTTAGGTCACATTTCTCTTCTTTCCTTGTAGAAAAGAAATCTAGCCAGATCTAAAACCAACCCAGCCACATCACTTTATCCCATTGAGGAAACCATTGTGAAGCCATAAATTTGATCTGTTACCTTCTAGAGTCAGTTTTGCCACTGACTTTTGTAGATACCGGATCTAGTGCGGAAAAGGATGATTTAGCACACATGGAGTAAATAGCTTTTAACCAGATACTTTGTAATTTAATGAAGTGTCTGTGCAATATTTGAGTTGACTAGGGCAAACCCTGTTAGGATTCAATTTTTAATTAAAATTGTTACTGCCTCTTTCCCCTTTTGGTGTCAAATAGATCGTTTACATTTTCAACATAATTTCATTTAATATCTAAATAAATGTTCTACTTAATGAAAGCATTTAAGTAACTTATAATGAAAAAGTGAAATATAATATATAGGGATGAAACTAATTTTCTTGAATTTTAACACACATGTGGAAGAAGTTACAAACTAAGGAAAATATTTTGAACCTGATGGGCTGTAAATTACAACCCTTGGTGCATATTCAATTTTTAATTAACTATCTTAGTCATTCTGCATAATCCTAGTAGCTGCATGAAAACAATAGTTGATGCCTTGGGGTGGGCAAGGCAGTGGAGGGGATCATACATTTATGTTTCTGAGATGTTTGACAAATACTTCATAATCAACAGTAATAAATAAAGAACATAAAATAGTTTAAAGTTACTCAGTAGAAATCCTGTTCAGGCTATACTTTTATGTATCCAAGTGTCTTTTATTACATTCCATTAATATAGTCAGGGATTTATTCTTTCTTAACATCTTAAAATAAAATAGTAACGAAACATGCAAGCTTCCATTGCATTTCTTACGTCGAATACTCATGTTTAAGAAATATCACTGTGGTGAGTAGAGAAAGAATGTATTATCTACCAAAACAGTCATATTAAACCACAAGACTGGCTTAGATGTTTAAATGACTTACATATCAAACCATAATTAGAGATAATTCAAGTCTTTCTTTTTCTTTTCAGAAATTCTACCTCAGCTGGAACCTATGTAAACTCTAACGAAGCATACTATATAGCTGCCCGGTTTCTGAAAAGCCATAATTTTTGGCTTGCTTAGGATTTTTTCCCCAGCCAATGCCATATCTTAATCAGACTGAATGCTTTTAATTGCTGTTTCTGCCTAAGTACATTTGACAAATAAAGTCTCTTCAGTATTTTATTTTAAACTGCTTTTATTGTTTACGACAAAAAGTACCTTGCAAAAGAATACAGAGGATATTTTTTTCCACCAGAGGACATACGGTATACAAACATAAGTAAGTTGTTTGTATAGTATAACTTAATGTGATACACACCTTCAGCTGAAGTTATTTTAGTGATCCAGGGCTTGCTAGCTAGAGTTCTCAACCTATACATTTCACTTAGCTTTTCAGGTTCACTTCACACAAATATCATGATTTCAGATGAACTGCAGTGCAAACAAGTTTCACTTCATCTTAAATAGTGCAATATCATCTGGGGACCAATTAAATTGATCTCTATGTGGTAAGACTAAGACCAGAGTTTTCCTTTCCTTTGACTGTAAGATAAAGATGTGAGTGGTCAAGAATTTTGTTGCCATGAAGACATATCCCTTGGGCATACATAGGAACTGCTTGCATAATGATAGAGTTATCAAGAGCATCCAAGTCTCTTAAAAGACCTGAACTTATAATTGAATTTTAATAGGTCTTTTTGTTGTGAGTTTAAAAAAGTGCTTTTTCATGTGGGAATTCCCAAACATCGTAAGCAAAGGGAGCTGTTCTGTCACTCACTCCAGAGTCAGGAGCAAAGCAGCTTGCAGAGCCAACCTCCACATGCTCACAAAGTGCCACAACTGCATGAGCAAAGTTCTTATGTCTTTATCTTAAAACTATTTATCAGCACTGTGCCAGTCTGACTTTTGCACAAAAGGAGCCTTTGGTGCAAGCAATCTGCAGGAGAGTTTTGGGTGTCTCCGGTTTTCAGCACCCAACTGTGCAAAACTGACTACCAATGATTTTTAGAGAACAGACCACTCTGTGGATGGTATCTTGTATTCTGAGAAAAAAATCTTATAGAAAGGGTAGAGAAATTATCTTGGCTGTTAGAAACTTCTTTATTGAGTGTCCAGAACTACAGAACAAATGTTGAAAGAAAGAATCAGTAAATGACAAGTGGAACAAAAAGCAAACATGGTCTTAGCACATGTAGGTGTGACATTTATCGGATATCTTTCTTTGAAGAAAATCAAGGACATTTATTTGTTAAGGATTTGCTAGACTAGGAAAATCTATTTAACTTTAGAAAGGAACAAACTAAATGAGAGACAACAATAGCTCACATTAAAAAGCAGCATATCAGGCTAAAAGGCAGTAACAGAGTTTATGAAGTGCTGATATTAGGTTCTGGCTTAAATATTCTCACTCAGGACACTGATACTAAGTTCAGCCCTCTAATTCTGTTGATTATGTAAAGTAGGGATACTGTCAATACAGAAAAACATCAGAATCTTACTCTGAAAAAAAAGAAATAGACCTTGAGGACTGGAAAAAGGAAATGGCATGAGATTTCATAGAAAAGTGCAAGGTCATGCATTTGGGGATTAATAACAAGAATTTCCTCCTTCACATGCGAAGTCATTAGTTGGAAATGTCAGAGGAAGAGCAAAATATACGTGTATTAGTCAATTATAAGATTACTATGCACCATCTCTGTGAAGTAGCCATGAAAATGTCAAAAGCAATCCTAGGATTTTTCAGGCAAGGTATTTCACAAAGAAATATGGAAGTATTAATGTCATTGGAGTAGGCACTCCTAATATATCAACTAGAATGCTGCATATAATACAGGTCTATCATGTTTGAGAAAGATGTATTGAATGTCAGGTATATTTCCGCTGAATGTTAAACCTCAGCTCACTGCTAGCAAGCCTACTTGCCATTGCTTTGTAGTCCCCAGTCAGGCACTAGTATCAGCTGTGAGCTTAAGTTAGTTATTCCCAGCATCCTTCTCTTCTTTTCCCTTTAAGAAGATGGTCTGGTTGAAGTATTGTTAAGTGCAGTCACTGTCAGAAAATGCTGCTTTAGCACAACCTGGAAAGGGAGCAGAGAAGAGCCATGCTGATGATAATCGGAGCAGAGAGCTTCTTTTGCAAGAGAAGCCTGAAAGATCCTGGGTCAATTAATCTAGAAAACCTGGTGCTGTGATGGGATATATTAAATCAGTGCATTCATTCATTCAGAAGAATAAATATATTTAGGGCAGAAAACAGAATAGATTTCAGTATCACCATAGGAGGGAGATGGGCATGTGTTAAATCTGAAAGTTATCTTCCTTACAGTTTTAGACCTTTCTGTTTTCAAATCCCTCTTTCCACATATATTCCCCCTCTCCCACCCTGCCATGAACACAGTCTTAGTGTGCAGACCCCAAGCTCCCTTGTAATTTTGAATTTTAAACGTTGACATTTGTAAAGCTTTCATTCGTACAGCTGACTCAATGAAATATGGTAAGAACTGCATTTTCCAAATTGAATTATCTGTATCACACTGCATAACAGCTGGCATTAAAATGTCACCATAGATTACTTTATTTAGTGTCGTCTTCTAGCCTTAAGCCTACTCAAACACCCACATGAAGTTGGTAAACATGACTCTAGGATACAGAACTTGTTTTAGGTTTTATGTTTGCACATATTATTTCAAAGAAGTAACAGCCTCCCCACGGAAGGAATTTGCAATGTGTAAGTGTAACATTACATTAACTCAGAATGTTTGACTTCTGGAAAAATACACACCAACCAAAACATTTGCCACACTTGGAAAGGTGGATGAGGATCTTAAACCAGAAGGCTAACCTTTAGCACAACATATGCTCCACCTAAATAAAATAACTGGGACCTGTGCCAATGTATTTCAGGAAGAATTTAAGTCAAATTACTTAGTATTTACTAACAACAGCTGTTAAATTTGAATAATTTGCAGTATCTTAAACAAAAGTTACAAGACTTCAAATGAGATACTTGTGAATTGCACTGCTTTAGTATACATGTGGCACTAATTAATCTCTCAAGACTTTGTTCTTGAGTTTGTACAAGGTGTTAAAAAATATGGGATGAACTGCTTCAGAACCACTCTTGTACTCCCTTCCAAGTCCTGAGCAGGAATTCAGAAGAACTTTCTTTAGGCTTGCTGACAGTACTGATGGAGGCCAATGCACTAATTGACATCTGCAGGTCCTTATGTCTCTACACCTGAAAGTGCAGAAGAAGGATTTTTCAAAATTAGAAAATAGACACTCTCCCTATATGCTTCACTTTGGGAATGAAGTGGGAAGACAAGATAATGCTGAATTGGAAATTAATGGTGTTTTCCATGTGGGCTCTAGACTTCCTGAGGAAAATGAAGGACATTCAATTCTATTACAGGCCCCAAACAAACCTTTGTTCTTAGTTATGGTTGCTGTTACAGAAAATAACAGCACAAGAGCTTTAAGAAGGAGCAGTCACAACATTAATTTGCAACATATTCTCATGATAGACAAAGTAACCAGAATAACAGCAGCTTATGGAAGAATAAGGTGAAGAAGAAACAACATCCTCTGAATCAGGAAGATTTTGCAGACAATCTTACCCTGTAGTCCCATTACACTTGGTGCATACACTCAGAGTGTCTCCAGTCGGACACATGTATAGGGCATAAGTGCCCACACAAGCACAGGTTGCCTTGCCACTAGACTTGGAAGCCTAGCTGGGTCAGCTGCCACTAACAGTGCTACTAATAAGTCTAAGAAAAAAAAAGCTACTATATACACAAGAACTATTTTAATTGCACAGTTGTACTCTTCACTAGTGCAGAGACAAAATTACCAATAATCTCTTCCATTAATGACTCATGTCAAATCATTTAGCAATGGTATTTCCATATTCTGTGTTCCTAGACATTATTTAATAAAATCTACTCTAGTTTTCTTCAATAAACCATTCTGTGAACCTTCAAACATCTTCCACTATTAATATTCCTACATTTTCCATCTGCTAAAGTTAACTGATATCAAAGAGACAGAGGAAATAAGCTTTCCAATAGAAGAGAAAAGTATGATTATTTAACTTTCTCATTGACTTTTTAACGTTCAAATCCAAGAAGGATTAAGGTCTGTAGTAAACAATTTACACTGTATAATTTGGTTTAGAATTTAGAAGGGAATATTAGAAGACAGGGAATAGGAATGCTTTTAATAGTTTGGCTTGTTCTAGTGTAACAGAACAAGAGGTTATGTAGAATCTTCACAAATGTATTCCACATAGGTTAGTGTTTTCTTGTACACCGTCTCTGCTTCAAACTGATTAAACAATGATATCAGTAAAAAGTTCTCAACTATTTGTGTTTTCTGTATTTTGTTTATGTTTATGTAGCATCCTTGTGTTGTTCAATGATAGGCCCTGTTTGAAGTTAAATGATTTCTTTTTATGATAAAGACAGCTCTGTTTTAAAATACTTAGTGGGATTTTGACTGAAAAAAATGTGCATGAAGCAACAGCATTCTGATTCTGTATCCTAATCTTACTGAATGTATAACCTATTTCTGTAGACTCTCATTCTGGTTCATTGTCATTCAGATACCAAACTAATGAAGACTAAGAGAAATAGCTCAATATTTAAATGATGCAATCAGACCAACACGTTTTAATGTAGCAAAGGTGTGGATAGGAAGACATTAAGGGAACAGCATCTAAACACAGAATTCTTACATCAAAGACTAAGATTTTAGCAAGCAAAATGAGGATTAAAAAAAAAACAAAGCCAAAACCAAACTTCCAAATAACTAATTAAAAAATACCTTCTATTTCACTGCTGATGTTAGTTACAATTTGATTGTCTTTGTTAAAATTACTGTTGTAATATCAGATGTGCAAAACAAGGAGGATTTCTTTTTGAAGTGTACTTTTAACAGTTAATTTCACTTGAGCTCAGATAAGCTTCAGCTAGCTACTTTGGAAGATTTCTATTAAATGTCATGCATAATTACATGAAACTTGTAAAAATTTATAATCATCATACTTTTGGATGCTTCAAGATTCTGGAGAACCTCTTAAGCATTACTAGTCTGCTACTCAGCTTTCTTGCTAAGCAGCCAGCTGCCTTGAAATTCAATTAAAAAATGTTTTTCATTCATTTTCCAAGTAATCAATTTAAACTTGAACAAAAATATTGAATTGACTATGAAGAAATGTGGCTGCTACATTCCATAACAAAATATGGTAATTTGGCATGGCTTGTAATTGGGGTTGATTTTCTTAAATAACATACTGCAGAATTTTCATTTGAGAATAGGTTGTTTGGTTTCACTTTTCTGCTGTAGGATTAAGAAAACTACCACTACTGATTATTAAGAAAAATGACCAACACTGTGAGCAATGCCATCATAGCAGTATCTCTCAATGGCTGTTTTACAAACCAGTTACCCCGCACTTTTCACTTGTCCAAATGAACCAATGGCTAGTTTCTTGGGTCTCATCTGACATAGTGAATAAGTGATGTGTATGAATCCCATTTAAATGGCTGAATAAGGGGTGATTCAGGTTGTATTTTAGTAGAAGTGTAAGGCTCAGCATCAAAAAAACAGCTGTAGGAAAGTTTAAGCACTGCTCTAGAAGGCAAAAAAATTACTATTTTGTCTCAAAATAGCTCATCTTCCAATAGATTAGTAATATACTAAAGAATTAATAAGTTATTAAGAGAAGGGGTATTAGAGTTTTAATGAAATTAAAAATCAAAAAGAAATACTAACATTTAGGTGAAGAGGGTGTTTTAACCTGTGTAAACACTCAGGTTGTATTCAATATAAGTGATTATATATATGCCTAGATCAACAACCTCATCAATGACAAGACATCTGAATATGTAATGCTTATATAAAAAGTAATTCATTAGTGCTGTTGGTAAAAAACACACAAAGAGAATGTCTGGGTGAACAGCATCTTGATCTTTGAGAGTAGGAACAATAGACAAGCGTCCTTTTCTTTATTCCTGTGTATGCCTCTATAATATTATCCATATTTAATTATATTTATTTTATATATAAACAGTATATTTACACTTCTTTTGTTGTGCTACACTTATTTATCATTGCCTCCAAGATAACAAAATTTTTTTCTGAGAGAACATAACTACACTAGGCAATGCACTTGAGAGTACTTCGTCTTCAGCCTTCCTCCTCCATTTTATCTCTTGATGGCCTGCTATATACTTCATCAGTGCCTTTATTCTGAGTTAGAAAGCATAAGAACATATACTACTCCCGACATGTAGATTTTTCACACTAGCTCACGTACTATAAAGAAATACTTTAAAAGTCAGATCTGGAAGGGAAAACAATGTAACAAGTAATGCCTCCAATTTTCAAGTAGTGGCAGTGTTAAACAAAGCTTTCTTTTACATGTCTTTTACCTGAAGTATGTCACAGTTTAGCTCTATTCACAAAAATGCTTGGATTTCAGAAATTGGCTACACAAGAAATTGTAGTTCTCACTAAGGTATTTTTTAATTGAAACAGGCTTGATAGCCACCTAATGAAGATCCTCAGGGTTAAGACTCTACTCAGATTTGGAGATTACCGGGGAAAAAAAAGCTTTTTGTCTCTACAGCACAAGGCCCTATCCCAGCTGCAGAGACCAGGATTTTTTTCAAATATTCTGTACCCAAAGTGTAATGGAGACTGCAGCCTGCTTGAGTTACAAAAGAGAATACACACAACTAGACCTAAGACTGAGCTCAGAAACAGATCTGATATCTCAGTCTCTCATTGGAGTAATCTGATTGGGATCTCTGCTGCTGCCACCTAAAATCATTCCCAAGTATATGTCAAAAGATTTTGCATGTTTTCACTTATCTCAGGCTACAGGTGCAATACTGTTTAATCCATCCCCCTATGTTTGTTTGCCTCGATCACTGTCATGCCAAGCTGCTGTGCGGTGGTGTATGCAGCAGGAGTATTCCTCACGTGCTAAGCACTTCAGGTTGAATTTCAGGGTGTCATCAACTTCCAAATCCTTAAAATACCAGGTCAGATAATTTCTGACTTCTGTTTCACTGAATGCCTTCCTTGCCTTCAGGAGTACAATCAAGTACAGAAATGGATCTTCTGTTTTATTATAATGCATTATCTGGTGTATGACACAAAAGAGTGCAAATGAAAACCGGAGTAAAAATGTGGGATTAGGGTGGTCTGAGCCAGGTTAGAAGACCTCATGGATGGCATTATGCTTTTGCTGTCCAAAGAATTGGTTCTCTCCACTCACCACTTCTTCTTTTTCACTTTCATATATAGGATGCAGCTGTTCCATGAATTTGTCTTAGAACTCTGGTAGCCTGTTGCCTGATTCTGATTGTGGAAAGTGCCATGGCATGTGAACAGCTGTTACACAAGGAAACACAGCATTCCAGCTAGAAATGCATTTTTCAGAAGAAAAGTTAGCTTTAGAAAATGTTTACTCTGACTAACAAGATATGCCTAAAAGTATCTTAAATAGAGGTGATAGCTGTTGCAGCAAAAGAAGGATATCTGAACCCCTTCCTGCTTACTTTTGTTTTGTGCCCTAGGATATTCAGGCAACCTTCTTCAGATGATTCACTTCTCACACTTTATGAGCTTATTTAGAGAGGTATAATATATCAGCAAGCAAATGCAGTGTCTTCTAAAGCCTGATGCTGTGCACTGATAGGCAACATGCAATCACAGAATGTCACTTTCTTATATGATATTATTCTACATAACCATGAACATACTCCCTGATGTCAGCTACAATGTACAGGGAACTACATTTCTCTTTAAACATCTGCTGACAACTAAAGTATTGAATGGAAGCACAAAGCACTTACTATTATGGGTTGGAGCTAGTCAAACAAATCAAATGTAAATTGAATATTTCTTGTAATTAACCCTTCTTTCAATATTTAAATGTGAGGGGTGGGGGTATAAGGGGAATTCATTTAGAGTAATTCTTTTTTTTTTTTAAAATAAAATGTTGTTCTTCTTGAAGTGGTTTCCCTAGTCACTTAGGTGTTGTTAAAATAGAAATGTCAAAGACTTCCGACAATTTCATTTCCAGTAAGTGTTTAACCCTCTCCCTGAACATTTGACTTTCCACCTAATTACAGAAAAGATGAGGTTGCTTTGTTTCATTTTGTGTTATAGGCAGTTCTGCAGCAGTGAAAGAGGAATAAATCTTTCTACAAATCATAATGCCTAAAACTAATTCCTGATCCATTAGAAGTATTAAAAAAGAAAAAAAAAAGACTAAGTGATGATTCCCCTTTCTACATAATGAAACAATTCTCTGCCATTATTTGACTTTGGACATTTTGCATATCAAAAGAAGTGTGTGGATATGGCACTCCAAGACATGATTTAGTGGCCATGGTGGTGTTAGGTTGATGGTTGGACTCAATGATCTTAAAGGCCTCTTCCAGCCTTAATGATTCTGTGATTTGATGATTAAAAGAGTTGTTTATACCTGGTTCACTATTTCAAAGGTAGAGAGATGAGAAAGGAATGGTGTGAAGAAGGCACAGACAAAATGTTAAACACCGAGACTCTTTACTTGAAAAACGTAGGAATGAAGGTACTTGGGTAATTCAGATAAGAAACTACAGACTATAAACAGGCACATTCTTCTGCTCCATTGACAAGTGAGTGTTGCTGAAAGATTGTATTTTGTCAAAATGTGCTAATTCTAACGAAAAAAAACCAGCAGTGCAAAAAATCTAACATCTCTCATTTTGTATAAGTATTACAACATTTCATTTTCATAAGACTGATATATTTAATTGTAATTGTACCAGTTTGATGGTTTGCATTTGACTGTAGTTTAAATTTAATATCATGTTTTAGCATATTGGAAAAGTTGTGAAGAAATGAAAGAATTTCATTGGAACAAAATGCCGTGACACCTGTACAAAATATCAACATCAATATGGTTTCACTATTAGTGTTTTCAAATCAGGCATGCAGACTTCCTTCTAACTGATGCAACTGTGATGACTGAAGACTGCTATTTGCAGATTTAGCAAGCAAAAGTAGTAGTTACCTTGAATCTTGCTTTGCGACATCAGCTTCAACACAGAAACAGAACCCAAACATCCACAAAATGTTACATTTGATACTCTTGAAATGCATCTGATTGACCCAGGTTTCTAGTGTATGTGAGGGTATAATTCATCTTTATATGAAATGACACAGGATTTAAATTTGAAATTACACAGGATTTAAATTTTCTAACAAAGCGTGAGAAATATCAGTGTTAAACAGATATAGAGATTGCAACTAGAGATGTAGACTACCCAATTTCCAAAATTTCAACTTAAAAAAAAAGGGCTCTGAAATACTTGACATTACAGATTCCTACAGTTAACTATTTCAGGTTACATTCTCCTTCTTTTCCATCTGCTTCACCATGACTTTTAATTATTACATAAGACTTTGCACATAAAATTAGTGCATTTAATATTTCTATGCATCTAAACATGCAAGAAATTATAAGAATAATAAAACTTGAAACAAAAACAACAAAAACAGTATTAAAGCTGAAATTTATCTTACCATTTCAGGGTTGCTAGGCCTATACAATCATGGGGATGTTATTTGAGTATGAGTATATTTAAGTATGACAAATGACCTGTAACATCCATGAACCTTTCAGTGTAACCATGTTTCTTAAACCTTTTGTGCCACTTAATCTGCCTGAGCTCTTCTGCAAAGATTTCTCCTGACAGACTGGCAACAAAGGAAACAATGGCCTTTCCCAAAATAAAAACGGTGTGGGTTAGGGCAGTCTGCCTTTACAAGTGCTAACAACATTTCTTTCAAAGATACCTGCTGTGTAACAGCAACCCGAGCCTGCAAAGGACAGCAACAATGCCAGCATCCTTTCTTCGGCTGTGTGAAACCACCGTCATGAATTGTATACTGATGGCTTTAATTTATGGCATGCAAACAAGCCTGGATATCCTTAACCTTCCAAATTATGAATACCAAAGAGGGTAAGGGGACACACACCATTTCAATAGAAACTAACTCGCAAAACATTTGTTTTAGAAACATTCACTGCTTTCCAGTGTATGTAAATGAACTTGAAGCTGCAGGTTAGACTCTCACATACAGAAAGCAAAGATTAGCTGCCATTACAATCTTTGCCGTGTTAGTGTTTGTCCAGGACCATTGAGTTTACTTTTACATAGGGATGAACCTAATGTGATGGTAAGAGTAGAAAAGTGCCAACACAACAGCTAAATTTTAACAATGCCAATTCCTGTGACAGCATGTCTGAAAAGACACTCTTGGTGAGAAAGGATTCATCACCATTGTGCTGGCAGTTAGGATTATTACTGGAGCTGTCAAAAAATCTCAAGATTTTCTTTCTTTAAAAAGTCTGTCATAATGGGGTCCGCCTTCCTTTTCTTTTCTTTTCTTCCTTTTTTCTTTTCTTCCTTTTTTCTTTTCTTTTTTCTTTTCTTTTCTTCCTTTTTTCTTTTCTTTTTTCTTTTCTTTCTTTTTTTTTTTTAACATAAGCCTTTTTTTCTCTAGAATTGTCTTAATAAATCTATTTTCAAATTATACATGAATAATGATTTTAAATTTTGATTTGGACTAAGATTCTCATCAACTTCATCCTGTGTTAGTAATGACCTGGAACTTGTATCCCAGACTGATGTATTAGTATCTGAATAACTGCAGTCTGCCTTAAAGAGTTACTGAGGTGCAGAAGTTTAACAAAAACTATCAAAGAGTGTGGGGTTCCTGAGATCAGAAGAGTAAAGTATTCCAAAGCCAAAAGCCTGACATTTAGAGGTCTGATTTTTCTGTTCTCCTAGTGTCAGCCTTTATTGCATGCATCTTGAGAATAAGTTGAAGGACATTGAGGAGCCAGAGGAGTATGGTTCGATGCCTGAGACTATAGCAAGATCCATATACTGGGAGACTGTAGCTTGGATGCCTGATTTTCTAGGTAGTAATTTTTCTCTTATTCCTTTGTTGATTCCGAGAGCTATATATATTAGCCTGTTTTTCAAAGGACATGTCTTTTAATTTCTCATGTGAGGTATTTTTAGGTTTCCTCTCTCATTGGAATGTGATTGGTTTTTTTTATTTTTTTTTTTTGGTCTAGAAGTTACTGGTTTGATTACTGCATTAAGGAGCTTCTTCAATGGGCACAATACCTTTCTACAGTTTAGATGGCAGAGGGGCAGAGTAGAGAAGAGAGAACAAAGAAGATATTATTAGACTTATTCTAATAGTGGTGCTAAGCATCAAGGCTGAGGTAACCATTTGCTAGACCACAGGGATTTCTAGACTGGAACAAAACAGTGGTCCATCTAATCCAGTATAGTATTTCCAGTAGTACCTAATCTTGTAAAGCATAACCTCCACATAATGCTTTTAGTGTGGTAACCCATGAACAGTCATTCTATCTTGATCCTAGATCTCAATGCATTTATTCTCTGAAGCCATGAAATTTGTTGCTATGAATTAGGTAATGCAGCCACAGGTGCTAATTTGCCTTTATTTTCTTAATTTAAATGTGTTTTATGTTCATCTACACTCTTATAGTATGCAAAGAGGAGTTGACAGATTCACTGCTCACTCATTATTTGTATTTTGAAATATATTTATGTATCTTGAGATTTTCAGAAGATTCTAATCTTTCATTACATCTATCTAAAGTCCCATACTCTTCAAAGTTATTTGCTTAGCTTTTTTGAGCTAATTCCTTCTTAGCAATAGGAATGACAGCAATAGTAAAATAGTACATATCTACAAACTACATTCATACATACAAATGTCCATTTTTAAAGGGTTGACATATTCTTTCAAAAGAAATAATGTTTTCAAAAAATCCCCCATGTCATCAGAAGACAAAAAACAGACTACCTACACACTTTTTTTCATCTCAATAAAAATATTTCAGTGACCTGATAACTTTAAAAGCACTCTGGAACTCAATGAGATTCGTTTTATTTTCATTGATGAGAAAGAACAAGTAATTACAAGACGGCAACTATCCAGAGAAGTTCAAATTATAACATTTATGTAGATATAAATGTACTGATTCACAATAACACATCAGCAATGTTGCAATACATCTGTTAGCTTTAATGTATGAAATTCAGATTGTGTGCCTGTATATAAAATAAGGCAAATAAGAATTATTGTTTACCTTGTATGTTGTCTTCATATCTTTGAGCGCAATGTAAAGCAGCTTTTGCTCAGGTATGTCATTATTTTCAAAAGATGAAAGTACGAATTCCATCTACATTCCATTGTCTTCTGAAAAAAAAATCCTTTTATTTATGTATGAATAATTTGATAGGAAGATAATTCTTACATTGGATTTTCTTTCCCAGATTGGCAGAAAGAATTTCTAGTTTTAAAAGGGAAAATGATGTATAAACCATACCCAACGTTTAGAATGCTCTGGTATTGTGAAAGGCTGAACTACAAATTTCTAAAGTACTCACGGGATGAGTTTCAGTAATGGATCATTTTGCTATATCAAAGGACAATTAACTTATTCATTAAAAATTTAGAAACATGTCTAATTTTATTTGTGAACATGTCTAACACTTATTAATTATATTTCTCACTTGAGGAAAAAAGAAAACAAAACCCAAACTATTCAAGTATGAGCTTAAGTGTTTTCTTACATACTTACATCTCTCTGAAGTCACTGAAATGTAAGCAGGTGCTTTTTTAACCAGAAATATTATCTTCGTTAGTGGAAATTATTTTTCAAAAGAATGACACATAAATAACTAGCATAATCAGGGTTAAATATCTCTAAAAATACGAAAAGTTTAACAAGAAAAAAGGGTCTGTGCAATTTATTTTGAATTGTATGTCACGACTGTATTCGCTAGACCAGAACATTCATTTGCTTGATGTGTTCAAGTTGGAATCTGAACTTCATGACTCAAGTTCATCTGAGAAAGTCAGAAAACATTATTTTTCCTTGCTAACGTAGCATCACAGTTCAGCACTAGCACAAGATTGTGCCTGCCACCAGAGACAGCAAACAGTGGAAAAATAAACTATTACACACTACATTGTTAGAGTTTCCATTTGGTCCCTAATTCTTTCAGGGTCACTTCAACTTCACACAGATCTCTGTGAATATTCCCTATCCCCATGCTTCCCAACTTTTCTATAAGTATTTTCGTTCCAAGGTTTCAGTCAAATAAAATTTATAAGCCTGATACTTGAGACTGACTCCATTGTTTACTCTGTTGTGGTTTGCATGTCAAATCTTATGCTTGTATAAAATTTGTATTTGAATGCACTTATTTTTTACACAATGATCAAATTTACCTAAGAATTCCAATAAAAAGGGTAGTTGTTCTAGTAATATATACTTCTGGAGATATGGTGTAACATATCAGTACCATTTTTTGCCTCTGTTTACTATTTTGCCTTGGCTGTGCCATGACCGCTTCTGGGGACCTACACAGTAAACATGACTACTGTACTGATCTTTGTTAATAATAACTTGGGTTCTTTTTGGTTCATTGATCCAGTCTGTTGCCTACCCAAAAAGGGGTAACATTCACACGTGTATTGGGTTTTCTGTGAGGGGCTTTGTTTTTTTTTGTAGCGGGGGAGGACTATGTAGATAGCCCTGTAAGAAGCTACTAGAAGGTTCCAATGTTGGACCCACCTCTGACCAGGGCTAAGCCAATCAGCACCTCTGTGAATTCATGTATTTAAGAAGGGTATAGAACACAGCCCTACCTTTCTTGCCCTGGCCCCAATCACAGTGGCCTTGGGTGCAGGCAGTGTGGCCCCAGCCCCAGTCCAGCTGGGCTGGGCTAGCCTGGCCCCAAAACAAGCTCAAGCCCTGCTGCAGCTTCAGCATGAGAAAGCCGGGAAATCCTCAAGACTCCAGAAGAGATCTGCAGCAGAGAAGAGGGTGGGACTTGAGGAGAACAACTGTGCAGACACCAAGGTCAGTGAAGAAAGAAAAGAGAGGGAGAAGGAGGAGGTGTGCAGAGCCAAGGTTCCCCCTGCAACCTGTGGCGAGTGTGCAGGGTGACCCGCCTGCAGCCCATGGAGGTTCAGCCGTGGGGAAGAGATCCATATGAGCAGGTGGCTGCTCCTGAAGAGGCCGTGACTCCATGGGCTGCGTGCGTTGGAGCAGTTTGTGAGTGAGGGAACTGCAGGTGTGAGCAGACCCACGTTGGACTTTTGTGGAAGACTTTTCTCCTGTGGGAAGGGTGCCAGGTGGAAGCAGAGGAAGAGTGGGAGGAGTCCTTCCCTAACTCTGAAGAGGAAGGGGTGGCAGAGATTGCGTTGGATGAACTGACTGCGACTGCCATTCCCATCCCCCTGCACTACTGGGCAAAGGAGGGTAGGTAAATGGGGAACAAAGCTGAGCCTGGAAAGAAAGGAGGGATGGGCAGAGTTGTTTGATTTTAAGATCTGGTTGTATCTCTCACTGTTCTACTCTGTTGTTGTTGGTAACAAATTTAAAAAAAATAAAATTGTTTTGTTTTGTTTTTCTCCCTATGATGAGTCTGTCTTTTGCCCATGACCATAACTGGTAAACAAAATCCTCCCAGTCCTTCTCTTTTCTCTAGCCCCTTTTTGTGGGCATCGTGGTGCTCAGTTTCCCACTGGGCTTAAACCACAACAACACAGCAGAGGAGACAAGAACTCTTTAAACCTACCTTGCTACCCTTAACCTACCTTGTCTGTAAAAGATTTCTGTCTTTCATGCCTGAAGGACACATGCAGTGTTCAGTCTGTCACTATTTTACTTTAATGTACTTCATAAGTATGTATTAAGAGATACATAGATTAGGATTAAACGGTCAAAAAGTATATTTCCCTGTAAGTTATGGGCCACAATCTATCTTGACCTGTGGTTCTAGATTGATTTCAGTTGAATTAGGAAGGATACGAACTGCAGCAGAATTTGTTCCTCAGTCGTAGAGCAAAACTCTGCAAGTTTTGACTTGCTCTCCTTTCGTATTATAGCTCTGCCTCCCTCCACTTTTTTTTTTGTCTATGGGCTATAAACATTGGTCATTTTTACCAAACCTCACAGCATAGCATTAATTTTATCCTGCCCAAAACAAAAAATCCTGCCAGGAACCATAGATTTGAAAAACAAAAGCCCCAAAAACTAGAGGAAAGGCAAAAGAAACAAATCAAAATAACTGAAATATGTTTGGTAACATAATAAAACTATTGACATTGCTGTCATGCTCTGACAATCTAATTTGACTGAAACAGCATTCACAATCAGGTTGTCTGAACAGACTTGAAGCTTCTCTTTTAGTAGGTAGATTCCATGTATAACAGTATTCGGCTAAGCCTAGGGTTTGAAATAGAAGTGGAAATATGGTTTATGACAAAAATCATAAAGCCTACCATCTCTCCTAGGATTTAATATTGACAGTATGACATTCAACACAAATTTGTGAATACTTAAGAATGATCCAACAGTTTTTTGCATTTACTTCATGAGAACTGAAAAACAAATAATTTGAGGACAATTGAATTCAGTCCTTTAAAATATGTTCCTGTTTGATACAGAACATACTTGTAACACTTCAAAGTGTTTTGGCAAAACTTTGTAATAGGCAAGTCACTCAGTCTGCATCTGAGCTGGCAGAAGTACATAATTTATAAAACCCAGTAGAGCAATGTCGCTTACGTGACAGGATATCCTAGCAGCAGCTTAGGAACTCTACCATATTTTATTTCTGGCACTGCAAGTTTTCATTTGGACAACAAACTGCTACGATGGAAATTATATCTTGTGTATTTTGGTCTTCACTTACGAATTGTTTTTCAACAATTACAGAAGTCCACAGGAACACTTGATCTGGTACATCCCCTGTTACAAAACCACTCCTCCTTTCCTCTCTGCAAAGCTTGTGTAATGATTAGAAGACTAAGAGATCATTACTGAGAAGTCTCTACTTGAATGTAATGAGGTTTCTATGTACCATGTTGTGGCAGATGCACCCATGCACCCACCCTACTAAAGACCTGAGAAAGACCCAACACAAACAGTGCTAAAGTTTCTGGCCCTGGCGGTGCCAGGACTGTCTCCCCCCTCACAGCTCTTGTCTGGTCCACATAGTGAGGGTCAAAGGCGGGAAAATTGGGGTCCTCAGCCAGTAGGGGGTGACACGACCATGTATTGACCACAGATCAGATTCGACCAGGGTATAAATGGGGCCCATCGGAGGACTCATTTGAGTCGGTCCTCCTCGGAGCAGCGGGTCTGCAGTCGGGGACTCTCCCCTTGAGTTGGGACGCCACTTAAGGTAACTTCTCGAGATTGAGAGCCCTCCCTTTTCGGTGAGTGAGTGAGTGCACATTTTGGATCGTTTGGCCAAAATTAAGAATTCTTAACTCAGCTGTGTCTGGTAATATTCCCAACCAGCATATCAAACCTGTATTTGTTAAATGTCAGTGGAATGTTGTTTTGGTGAATGATGTTTTGTCTGCTTCATTTCAGTTGCAGATTAAAGCTTGTTTGAGTTCATTATTTGTGTGCGTGTAGCCATTTTGCTGCGATTCCGTGACACATGTATGGAAAGAAGTATTTCTGGTCCATTTCTTATACTATGGATTTGCTGAACAAGTTCAGAATGAGACTTCTTTTTTTCTTTTCATATAGAATTTACATAATTTGTTGTTTTTTTTTTTTCCCCAATAGCTGCCATTTATACACAACTTGGACACAATGTTCAAAATTTTGGAAATAGCTGTATTCAAGAATGTCAACAGACTATAGGTGTAAACTCCCTAAAATTTTTTTGACATCTTTTATTTTGGTTACAGATATACCAGCTTGAAAAGTTACTGCTATACAGCTGCTTGCTCTTCACTGACCTGCTGCTAGATGCCACCTTCTCAGAACTTTAAAATGTGTACTAACCCATTTCAGTGAAAATTATTTGAGCTAGTTTACAGTGTTTAAATTGTATATCTTTTTATCTGAAAACAATTAACAGCTCATCACAAAAGATTCTCAACTAAAAGATCTGAACTGGTGATCAGGTATTTACTTAAGGCTCACAGAGTGCAACAGTTCTTTTTAGTTTAACCAGGTACAAGATATCACTTCTATGAAAGAAAAAAGGCTTAAACCCACAAAAAGTACTACAGTGAAATGCAGGGAGACATGACCAGATAAATATACCTCCCTGGAAAGAACGCTATTGATTTTTGTAGTGTTTGTTCTGCAGGGATTTTTTATTCAGTCCTGGCAGCTATTCAAAATCTGCATTTAAACAAAATTTTTTAAAGTTATGATCCTGATCCATTTCCTCAATGTCAGGAAACAAAAGTGTATTCTTAATGAAAAAGGCACTCTAGATATAAAATATTTAAAAGCTTCATGCTTGAATACTTACTGGTTAAAAAAAATGGGATGGGGGTGCAGAGGACACTGACATTTGTTTTTCGTGTATCAGCGTCAACAAGCAATTTAGCCAAGAGGAAACTTAAAATCAGCACTCCATCACTATCCATCAGGCCTGCATCTTTTATTGAGGATGACGTTTGAAAATTATTGATGACTCAAGGTGCAAAGGCTGTGTCAAGCTTCCAGTTTCCAGCTCATATGATGAGAATGTCACCACAAAAATGTTTGTTCATTGATTTTCCTCTGCTTCTTCTTGCTTCCCTCTACTTCCACAGGAACTATTTGCCTGTTAGTAGGTCTTGCTGTATGTCATGTACTAAAGAAGCGATGGTGCCAGGTGGTTATAACTGCAGAACCTTATTGTAAAAAATAATTACTTCTCTCCTCACCAAATATTTACACACTGCAAAGACTTTTCCAAATACTTCAATGTTGATTTTTATGCTAAAGAAGAAGAGTTCAACAAAACAAAATCTTCCTGCCTGTCATGTCTTCCTTCCTTCTGCATATACTCTGCAAGTGTTTGGTAGGAAAGATACAACAGGGGGATTTCCCTCTTGTTAGTTTGTTTGTTTACTAATTTGGAAAGAGTTTGAACTTCAGAATCACATTGCATTCGTCTAAATGTGTCAAATAAGTACAGTTACTACACCAGACCACACTATAGCAATTCTAAACCCTTGAATTAAATTTAAATACACCAAGAACACTTGCACGGGGGTCGAGGTATCACCTGGGTACAGCTGCCATTATAGGCAAGACAACACAGATAGCTGCTGGGAGTGTGGTGAAAGAGAAAGAACCGTCTCCCAAGAGCAGGCGTCACTACTCTGTCACATTTATAGCCTCATGTGAGAGACTGAAAGAGTTAATGTATGTCTCAAACATTGTGGCAAGACAGGTTCTCCAAAACAAAATGTAGCTTCTGCAAGCTCTGCTTAGCAATGAGAAGAAAAGCTGTCACATGCTGGAAGCAGAGATATCTGCCTGTCCAGGATGTGCAGTTCTGTGTTGCCAGGCAAGACCATATATGGCCAGAGTCCATAAAGAGTTAATCTGGGGAAGGAGCTCATGACCATCTACCCCTACAATGGGACCTGTACAGTAGACCAAGAGTTACTGCATAAAAGACCCTAGCTCAGTCAGCCACATGTGTGCCCACCATTGGAGGATCACCACATCTGTCGTCATCATTGAGGAATCATTGCGAGGGTGGTGATATCTTCCTCCCTCCCTCCTTCTCTCCTTCCCTTCTTTCTTCCTCCCACTTATGCACAAGCAGCATGGGAGCTTCACATATCTGAACAGGCTATAGTCAAGAACAGAAGGGAAAAGAGGACAAGCCTGAAGTATACCTTTGAATTACCTCTTCAAAATTAGATCAGTGAAGGGGTTGCAAGCTCAATTAGGAGGGGGATGAGGTGGGGGCTGAATGAACAAACAAAGACTTCTCACCCTTCTAAATTCTCCTTAAGTCTCCTGATTCTCACCCCTTCCTCACAGCCTCTGCCAATGCCTCTGCCTCCATTTTTCTCAGCTACTCACCCCTAGCCCTACTAGCCTGAAAAATCCCCACCTTCTCCTTTACCATTATGTAACACTGCTGTTAAATTTTATACATACTGATGAATACCTCAAGCTGACTCTTCAGGGATCTACCATGGAGAGAGGACTTTACATCCTGTGTTTAAGGTAGAAGCAGTTTTGCTGCTTCCGACACCTATCCTCAGTATAAGAATGATCATATCATAATTTTCCTTATTTCCTGCTTTACCACTCCCTTAACTAGAAGCTTACATTTTATCTCACTAATCTTAATTCTGGAGTGTTGTATAAACATCTTTGTGTATGTGTAAAAGGGAGTATGAATTGTGCCATGCAGAAAAAGCAATAAAACAGTCATAAGTAATATTTCACCAAAACCACTTCCATGCAGAACAGTTCATACTATTGAGGAACTGAATGCTCCCTGAGTTTTCTACTAGGAATCTATATATGCAGAGAGCCTCTTGTGCTCTTTAAGCTGAGTTTTATTGAAATTGGAAGATGAGGAAGTAATACAACATGGCAGAAAAAAAGAATTCCCATAAGATAGCAGTGTCGTGTTTCCAATTGCTGTATCAAGTCTACCTCGCAATGACACTTGCCCCTTGAAAAAACTCTCTCAGGATTTCAAACACATCCATCCCACCGAAAAAAGCTTCAGCCTGAAATACGCTACAACTTTCAATCCAAGTATATTAAAAGCCAATCCATACTGTGAAAATGTGAACAACAGTAGCAACTATGAAAAGAAAACGAAAAATTGTATCTTCCTTAGAAATATATATATTTAAAAGTAGTTTGTGATGTATTTCTCATTACGCTATTACTTAATGTGAAACCAGAAATCTCACTACTGACTGGGGTCTTGCTGTATGCATAAAATTAAATGCATTGGTAGTTTTTTTCAAGAATAGTATTTTTCTCATGTCCAAATATAGGTCTACACTGTCTTAACTATATGAAGTTAGAAAACAATTTCAGTTGCAGTTAGCGGTGGGTAGGGATGTGTTACATACCGGCAAGGCCTTGGTCTTTGTTACCTTTTTTTTTCTTTGATTAGGGACTCAGTTTTCCTATACTTATTTTTTTCAGAAGTATACATTAACAGATACTCATGCACACAATTTGACAGCAGAGCCAAAATTCTTATTTCACAATAGCAAAACACTGTCAAATTACACATATCTTTCCCCAGGAGACTTAGAATTATAAAGAAATGGTGAAGAAGAGAATTATTCATGGCAGATTTTGCAGAATACACTCTTAAGCCTGACAGCAAGCTATGGTCTTTTTATTTTCCTTGAGTGCCTTCCTGCAGTACAGCACAGTGGGAGATAGGACCTGAGTTGTTCAGTGTCACTTTGGCAGACAGTGCTGATAACATGATCTTCCTCAGTGGACAGTGATTTTTGTGCTATGTAATCTAATAGCGACAGCAAGCACAGTAGCACCAGGTTTTCTTTCTGGCACAGGGCGATAGAAGTCAGTTTGTACTGAGGATGTCTGACGTAGTCTATTAGGTTACTAAAAGAACTAATAAAAAACAAATGCAAAAAAATTCCAGACATCAATGAAACAATCTTTAAACTGGTTGGTGAGGATGAAAGCAACCAGTAACATTATGGGCTAGTATTAGTGTGATTCCTAAGAGACACGGACTTGAGATGATTGCAGTTGCCCATGTAAATATGATGAAAAGATGGTTCATTGTTGCAAGCAGTTCAAAGATAATAGTCTACATTAATAATAGTGGTTTCTGAGGAAGAGCTTTGAAAACATATGAGCTAATCAGTAAGCTTAAATCAAACCTGGAACTAGGGATCTACATTTTAAAAATAAATCAGGAATTCCTCGAGTTATTCCCTGAGTTACTCTCTGAAGAACTGTTACAAATATAAAATCACTCATATCAAGAATATAAGCCCGATAGTATAAAAAATGTGGGGAATGTGGGATGTAGAAGTAGCAGG